>NC_085026.1:6754182-6759241 GCF_963692335.1 Osmerus eperlanus | reverse complement strand
CCGCATATTAATTCTGCCTTTTTCCAAAGGAATCTTTCATTGTTTTCCTTGTTTCATTGTCAAATAGACAAAACATCAGAACAGAAACAATATTGGGACAATGCCCAAGCCAATCCCAGGTTCTGTGTACCTCTCCAGAGACGTAACTGTCACACCTCTAACACTAAACCTAGACAGAGAGTGTATACACTGTCCAATCCAAAATGAGAAAGCTCGGCCAAGTGTGGTTTGTTGTACCATTCAACCCCACTTATACACAATCCTGGTCCGCCTTCGTGTAAGGCGCTGCACCCTCACCGATCCTCAAATAAAAAGCTGCATCTCATCTTACGCTGGCCCATTCAAGGTGTAACCTGATAGACAAGGCTCACGCTCCCTCTGTCCCTATTGGTCCTGTTGAGAAGGGCGTGGGGGGGGGGGGGCTTGGTATCACAGGACAATAGGCCCAGCAGTCAGCAAGAGGCCTGATGGGCCGGAACACGCTGACAAGCGATTAAAACCTGCTGCTATGGCTGGGTCACGGCAGAGAGGAAAGAGAGAGGAAAGAGAGAGAGAGAGAGAGAGAGGAGAGAGAGAGAGAGAGAGAGAGAGAGAGAGAGAGAGAGAGAGAGAGAGAGAGAGAGAGAGAGAGAGAGAGAGAGAGAGAGAGAGAGAGAGAGAGAGAGAGAGAGAGAGAGAAAAGAAAGAAAGAAAGAAAGAAAGAAAGAAAAGAGAGTGGGAGAGACAGGGATGAGAAGAGAAGGACAAAGGGACAGACAGATAGAGGGAGAGTAGAAAAAGGAGAGTGAAAGAGAAGGGGAGAGGTGGTCATGGGTGTCGGGAAATAGAGTGATAGTAAGCAATATTCCTGCGGTTGACACAGCCCACGCATCTTTTGGGGTTAATGTGTGTGTGTGTAGGAGAGGAGGAGAGGTGTATGCATGTGCATGTCGTGACAGCATACAGGCATACAGGTGTGTGTAGGTGTGTGAGTGCAATGTACAATCTACATTTTTAGAAGCCTTTAATTGCGCTGGTGTCTTTACACATATTGTATGTGTGTGTATGTGTACGTGTGTGTTCTGCTTTTGTTACAGAATAGGTTATGCTGAGGGGGGGAGCAGCAGGGGTTAAAAGGCTAAACTGCATGGATCATTGTTCCTATTGAAAGGAGCTTGACCACACACACTGACAAAAGGAACCAGCATTTGGGATCCCATTAAAAGTGTAAGTGTGTGTGCGTGCCGTGCGCGTGCGTGTTTCTGTCTCTGTGCAGTAACACTAATGTGCCAAGTAATGCCTAGTGTAACACTAGTATCGCCCCCCCCACCCCTGATTAAACAACACCTCACCGAATATTTTAGTTGGTGTCATTAAAAGACAAAAGCACACACACACACACACACCATCTATTTAAAAGTACTGTAGATGTGTTCTTTCAGATGGCGCAACAAAATCTCCTCTGCACCAAGCAGATAATACCATGAAAGATGTGGAAGGATTGCACCATGCTGCAGGCATACGCACACACGCAAACACACGCGCGCACACACACACACACACACACAGAAAAGCGGTGTAATTCTACCATTTCATATTACGTGCATTAGTCTTGCCCACAGTCTTATTTCTCTGCAGTAACAGGTAAGGCAGGGATACATAGTGTTTCGTGCATGTTGATGACATCAACTGCAATACGGCGAGCCAAAGCTTAATTCGGTCGGGTGTATCTGTGGTAAGAACGAGCGCAGGGAGGGGTTGGAAGAGGAGGAGGAGATACTGTAGGCGGAGAGGGATGGAGAGAGATGGAGGGGAGAGAAAGGGGGAGACGGCAAGAGAGGGCCAGAGAAAGATACAAAGAGACAAAATACAGAGAGCGAGATAGAGAGATGGAGAGAGAGAGAGATAGAGTAACAGAGGGAGGAAAGAGAGATATTTACGGAGAGAAATAGAAATAAAGAGATATAAAGATATAAAGAGAGGGAGAGAGAGAGAGAACGAAAGGGAGGAGAAGAGAGAGGTGTTCCACTGATCTTCTCCCACTCATGCTCTCTCTGGCTGATACCATACCTTGTTCCAATACCAGATAATCACACATCACCTTCCCATCCAACCACTAATCTCACAGCTTTGAGTGGGCGATAGCAAGACCCACAACATATTGCTAACACCCATCCTGTCTGGTTACATCATATCACCCACGACTACAAAACGAAGGGAGGATGTGACCAAAAATTTTTATTAAAGAAACTGGAGACAGGGAAAAAAGGTATCTAAGAAAAGGGAATACAGTATGGATTGTCCCCAACTGTCCGATGAAACAGGTTGAGACGCGGCCACAAATGCAGGCACAGACCCCGGCACAGCATGGGCACAGTCTCTCTGCAGGAGAGACACGCCTCCTCTAGGCTCTGTGGGTCGGTTCTGCTGCGGCAGTCCTCTCCAGCATTACATCACTCTGTTACCCTTACCATTATCGGCTGTGTGTGTCTGAGGGCTGGGCATACCTCACAAACCCATAGAATCATACCACTGCTATTCGGCTATACTGAATTTGTATTATTATTGTTGTTTAATATGGTGAATATTGAAATTAATTATTTATTTGTATTTGGGGGAGGGGGGGGCGGATGATTGGGTGGTAATTGTTTGATTGGTGTCATTATTGTTGAATAACATTATTTCCCTATCATGTTTATTGTTTTAGGATTTATTTTTGATCAGTTAAATGATTGTTTTAGGATGTATTGGTTGGAAGCTAGATATAAAAGGCCATTGATAAGGTTACAATTTTATCTTAAATTAGCTAACGTTTTTGGAACAAAAAATAGCTGGTGTTTCTTTATAACAAGAGACGCATTAAACTGATTAAATAGCTTCGAAATAAATTGTAGGCCTACGCATTTCATGAGCACTGTGGAAGAAATTGCTTATTTAACTAGAATAAAAAACTACTGAATGCTATTTAAAAACGACAAAGACAAAAGCATACACAAAACCCTGAATAATATTTTACTCAAATATTTTACTCCCGCCCATACGGATTAGCGTTACCTTGAGAGCCCTTGGCCGTTTTCGGTGATTTGTCAGCGCAGTTAATCGCCTGCCAACCAGCGCACAGGAAAAGCAGGACAGCCAAATTACCACCAACCACAACCCCCACTCAAAGCCCTGAACGGCCAAATAATAACACTAAGCCCACAATCGTAATAATTTTGCGCAGGGATTCCGCATAGAGCACAACCACTGTATTGCACAAAATAGACATCCACAGTTGAGGTGTGAAAATGCCTTTTTGATTTAACAATTACACATCATTTGATTTATGACAGATGATTATTTCAATCCAATTTCATTTTGAATATATGTAGTAAGGTGGCATTTATACTGATACAGTGATAATTATAGATTTCAATCTTAATGACAAAAAGGCAGGAGTAGCCTAGGCTAAGGCCAATTGTAGGCTATAACCATTCGCCTTGAATCAAAGTAATAGGCTACATCGTTTTAAAAAAAGCCAATTATAAAATTGTGGCAATCTAAAAATAGAATTTCTGAAGAGCAATAGGTAAGCGGCCTTTAGGCCTTGCAGAGTTAAAATGGAGAAACGCATTTCTGAGGGGTCACGCCCATTTTCTGAAGCACATATTTGCCGGTTGAATAAGCCTGATTAGGAATTTCCCTGCATAAATTCCGGAGGAATTTTCTAATCCTATTACCTCCTCAAATCCAACACATCAAATGTGTGGTAGGCTACAATGATAAATAAAATCAAGCCGTCAACCATTCTTCTGTCGAACAAAAAAAAACAAATCTGACAACGATTTGTCAGATCTAAAAAATTGCCTATAATGTGTAGCCTAACTATCATTTCACATTAATTTCACGTAGGCCTGAAATGTTTCCCCTTAACATCGGCATTTACTCTCTCTCTTTTTTTTTAAGGTCAGGCCTATAAGAAAACAAATATGCTGAATTGGCGTCTACAGCAGTTATTTAAATCCCTATCATTTTAATTTAACATATTTATTCTGTATAGGCTACAAGGAAATAAATAGTGTGCAGTGTTTTAGCAATATGTCTTACTATTTCATGCCTACGTCCTGCTGGTTAGGATGAAAGAGTGTCCAGGATTAAATAGCCAAATCTTAATGATAAAACTCCAGCATGCTCATACGAGTCAGATATGATGGAGCTCACGAGCACCCCGAAAAAGAAAGACAGAAAAAACCTTGATATTCTGCAGTGCTTTGGGGACGCCATTTGATTCCACGGGGATGGATTCGATTGCGTCAAAATCTTCATTTTCCTGCATTATTTCACGCGTAAAAATGTGTAATGTACCATACAATATTTTACATTATCGTTGTTTTGTTGTTGCTCTTGTCTGCTTATTATATTGTGTCCATTTATAATCTACCAGTATGAACATATTTCAAAAACGGTGGAAAATGTAGACTGATAAAATAGGTTTTTCTTTATGTCTAGTTTTTATGGAAACGGTAAAGGCTATGTTCGACCAATGTCATAACGAAATAGTGTGCTATATTTTCCAAAAAGACAGAGGGGAATGACAACTGCCTGATTTCAACGTGGTGTCTGCTGCGTAGGCGTCCATCTAGCCTGTATAGAAGGTCATGTCCCCATATCAATTCAAAAAGGAGCATTTCAAAATTTAGAACGTGAACTATACCAAACTATCTAAATCATTATATTAACTGCTTTGTGTCTAGTAGTTTTCATTTGTCAAGTGGAGCCGTAGGCCTAATGTCGACATGTTACTTTTTAAGAGCCTGAGACATTATAACGTATACCCTCGGCCCAATGAACAAGAACAATCGTACGACATTCGACACCTCTCTATTCATTATTAATTAAATAGCTACCTTTCTGTCGAGAACAAATCGTGGTTTGGGTGAGAGCATGTAGACATTTATTTAGCGTTGACTATGTCCCCGTAGTCTTCGCTCGCCAAGTCATATATGTTTGATAAATTTTAATAATTCAAATGATAAATACTGCCTTTGGGAGCGGAAAGTGCCAGTGGCAAAGAGCGGGGTGATGTGACCGTAATTCTATC
>NC_085026.1:6709182-6749182 GCF_963692335.1 Osmerus eperlanus | reverse complement strand
TGCATTAGCTAGCCATGCTAAGGTTTAGGCGTTATGTGTGGAAGCTAACATCACACAATTGTGTTGCTGTTGCTGTTGTAGAAAACGCTGTATAAGCGTAAAGCATTCTGAAATTCAATTTTACATTCACATGACTATTTCACTTGATGTGTTTAGCTACAACTTGATGATCACTTTGCAAACAAATAGCTCCAGTATGGCAAATAGCTTATTACGTAATCCTAGAATGTTATCACGTGACACACCAACAGTCAGAATGCGTGCTGTGAGAGAACACAAGCCAACAAAAGCACCTTCTAGTACAGAGCCCACGTGGGGTTTCAAACCAGCAGCCCTGGCGACAAACACTGTCAGTAACACTCGCACCACACAGAAGACAGACCCTGGGTGCAATTTGAGGGCTATTAGTAACCTCTAAGTGCAGCCCCGTAAAAATCATAATGACTTCTTTCACACCTAAAGAGAGCAATGATTATGGAGGAAAGCAGTTGTCGGACATGCCTCACACGATTCATTTGTACTGACCTTTTGACGTGCTTCCACAGAAGAGCTTCCACATAAGGGCTTCGTTAGGTGGCTCTTTCAAAAGGGGTGGGAGAGGGAAGACAAGAGTGGTAAAAAGATGAGCGCAGGCCTGCGGGGTGAGGTCGGGCTTTTAACCCTTGTGCTGCCTTCGGGTCACATGACCCAAAGGTTCATAACGAACCATCGTTGTGTTTACCCAATTTTACCCAATACAAAAACAAATAAAAATAATTTTCTTTTAACCTTCGCAATGTGGGGGGTCTGACGCATGCTTACAAAAATACAAAATTGCTTTACTTTGTTTTTGTATGCGGTAAAGTTGTCGCAATACGACGGTGGGTCACAACGACTGAGGGTCAGAATGACCCGAAGATAACAAAAGGGTTAAGGAGGTGCAAATCTGCTCATCGAGATGACACCTTTAAGATTCCTTCTTTCTGATATGCACATGACACACGCATGCGTCGGCAGACATGTGCAAGTCTCTCCCTCTCCGACACACCGAGTACTGTACGCCTTTGTCATAAGTCATGAACAGCTTCAGTAGAACACAAGAAAACATACATTCTTCTCCTCATGCATTCAGTTATATAACCTTACTTAATACATATAACCTTTAGACAGAAACCTGCTGGAAGGAAAGCGGAAAAAAGCTGGAATAAAATGTACAATGGGACATGCTATTATCTGTATTTTATCTGTTTTTATTATAATGTTTTCTATATATTTATTACTTTTGATGCATGTATAAAACATGAATGAATTCTACAGCAAGATTTCAATTCATTTTGTTCTGATTTCGAGAATTTTCATGTAGAAGGTATATTTTTTTATTCAGCACCACTGCTGAATAAAAAACCACAGTACCACTGTACAATATCTAAATGTCTATTTCCCACAGTTATAGGTGCCCATTAAAAGTAATTTTTTTCAAGGACATCAATCATGCTGTGTGTGTAACTGTGTGTGTGTGTGTCTGGAAAGAGAGAGAGAGAAAAGGAGAGAGCAGACATGTGATTGGCTGACTGCAGCTGACTTGTAAAACGAGCACCATGCTTTGGGTCACAGAAAGCTATTTCAGTTTCAGAAGCCTGTGAAAATCGCCTCACCTCGCCTCAATTCACTTCACAGTCAGTCAATATGACGCCTACTGTGGATAGAAGATTCTATCGCCCCCCTTCCAAATCCATGCACTTCAGAGGACATTACATTTCTGAGTGCCTCAAGGGCTCTTTCACAATTTAATATTCCTGATATTAAGCCAGGATTTGGCCAAGCAGATATATGTTGTCTGGGACACATGTGGACATGTGGAATTTTCTAAAGAGAAACCAAGGTTACCTCTTAGCATTCCAAATAGCACCCCTCCCATCGCCCCCCCACCCAAAAATAGTTTTAGACTGCTACCCATGCCATATATCGTTGGAAAGCTATGATTCTTGTGATTCTATTGATTTCAAGATCGAGTCGCAACAGCAGGTACAACCAACGTCTTTGTCCGACCACGAACGTGTCAACAAAGAGAAAGCAAACAGACACAGAAGGCTCAAAGTTGTCCAGTTATGCAAAACATCCCAACAAAAATGGTCTGGTTACATTCCGTAAAGGTCCAAACTATTGAAAATATTTTGTCCAAAACTATGTATTACATCCATAAATAGCACGGATATCGTGATGTCAAAATTCCCACTGCACTCTGACCTTTCGATTGACACCTCATTTGACCCAATAGGAGCTTCCATGTCCTGTCCATAGCCTTCTAAAGCCAACCAGGTGGCTCCCAAAATCCCCCCCCCCCCACTTTTATCTTGACCTTTGTTTGAAGTACTCCTTTTTTTCTTAGCTTGGAGGCAAAACTTGTGAAAGGGAGTATGGAGACAGCAATAGTTCTGTTTTTTTCTGCTTTGTTTGTGGGGGCGTGCTTTCCTTCCAAAAATAAACACTGTAGTTTAAATACTTCCAGTCTTTTTATATGCTGCTAATTTGTCTATTGTAGGGCACCACAGACAAATCTGAATAATCTGTACTTCAGACAGCCAGGAAGGCAGACAGGTGAACGGACAAATAGACAAATTTGGACTTATGTAGCGATAACCTGTATGCATTTTCCTTCTCATCCAGACCCGCCAAACTAGACCTCTATTCGGGGCTGTCTAATATAGAACTGGATGTGGCTCCAGAGTATTTACAGCAAAGGAAGACCCAGTCATACATGATACATGGCAAAGATGTGTAACAAGAAGGCCTAATTACAATGGGGTGGCGCAATGTCAGAACTGGAGGGCACAGGGGAGAAGTTTCCTGCTCTCTCTCTCTTCCTTTTTATTTGTCCCTCTATCCTTAACCCCTCCTCTTCCACTCGCTCTCTCCCTCTCCCCTTGGTCGCTCTCTTTGGTCTCTCTCTCCCTACAGTTCCCAGGGTCAGTCCTGATGCGTCAGTGGGGTCAGCGGACGCTTCCAGAAACACATGGCAGGACGAGAGCTCGGTGTCTGGTGGAACTGCGAGCGTGATGAGCTGTCATAGGGCTCCCACTGTATCCCAGGGTCTGGAGGCTGAGCAGATTCAACACAAGAAAGGGAAAGCGGAGAGAAGGCAAGGGAGGGAAAAGAGTCTGAATTAGAGAAGGGGGAAAGAGAGACAGAAAGAGAATGAGAGAGAGAGAGGATTTATTTGACCCTCAGACAGCGTCTCCTGGGGGTACAGAACCAGGGAGTGTTTGCCACCAAAGTGCTATTGATCAGATCACAGTGTTCTCTTCTTAGCTTGAGAGTATATAAGTCATGGCCTCCCTAAAGGAACCTATTTTGTGTGAGTATGTGTGTATATGTTGGTGTGAGTATGTGTGTATATGCTTGTGTGTGTGTCACACACACCGTGACAGGAAGCATGCCCGGCTGATCTACAGTGTCAAGTCACTGAGCTTGTCTATAATGGAGAGTGATTACACAGCAAATGCTGAAGCAATCTTAATGAAGTCAATACGGACATGCGCTTGGTGCCACCCTGGACAGTCATGATGGACTGTCACTGTCACTCAACACTGGTGTCTTGACTACAAACTAAGTGACGTGACAACTATCTTTTTTTCAAACTACACAAAACCTCTGACTTCCCTCAATAACATGGAATCATTAGTTGTACGTGTACGACTAAAAGCCAAAATGTCATATTGCCAAGCAAAGTCAGACTAAAATCAATTGTGTTGTCAGCCATTTTGACTGCATCTTTTTGGCAGCTCCGAACTAGAGACGCAGAGAAAGTGTGTTTGATGGTGTGACAGAGAGACATAACAAGAAAGACAGAAGATACGTGATAGAGAGGGAGAGAGAGCGCAAGAATGAGCGGGAGAAAGACAGCGGGAGAGCGAGACAGAGAAAAATAGAGGGGTGGGTGTGAGAGAGAGAGAGTTGGGGTGGACCGTAAGACCAGGGATCGACGAAGGGATCGTTTTCCTTCTCTCCCCCTCCGCCACTCATTGTGCCAGAAAGCTTTGTCTGGCCCTATCGATTAAGGCATTGTGTGTCGTGCGTCTTCCTCATAGAAAGCCCACGACTCAAGTCTTTCCTCACACACTGAAGATGAGAACGGAGAGCTTTCTCTTTATGATAGCCGAGGTGGGACAAACGTCAATGTGTCCCAAATGGTCAGAGCTGATCATCGGTGCAGCCCTGCTTCTCCATTTCGACGTAGAGGACTCATGGTGTGTGTGGCTTGGACCTCTAGTAGTGTAGGTATGTACATCCTTGGGCAATAATTGAGTGTTTGTGTGCGTGTTGGGACTAGATAGCAACAAACTCCACAACTTGTGTGTGTGTGTGTTGTGTCCACGGAGGTTTTCTGCTGGTTTTGGCTGGTCCATCAACACAGAAATGGTTGTCCATCAAGTTTAGCTATAAGGTACATGCAATTTATGGATTCTGACAACATTTCATGTGAGCTTCTTGAAGTGCATTTTTGCAGTCCGGCCTCATTAGAGACTGTTAAAAAGCGTTTACATACCTAAACACATGGAGAGGAAAGTCACGAACCAGATCCCACTCTGTCAGGATGCATCCTAGGATGTTTGGCTCCTATCATGCGCAGCACTGAGGTGGACAATTGGACTTGGACCAAAGAACACAAAGAAACCTTTTTACTGCCCTGCCTGATTTCTATTTTTCATGTTCATCTTGGTTATATTCTCTCATTTCTCCTATTTCCTTTCCTTTCCCTGACCCCTTCCTCACCCTCATCCTCCCTTTTCTTCCTTTCCTTGGCAGGCAACAGACGGAAGCCACATCACACTACAGATACCTGCCCCAGATAAGAACAGGGGTAATGGAGAGCAGTCGTTTCCTCCCACCCCCCTCACCCCCCACCACCACCCTTCCCGCAACCACTACCATCATCTCTCCCCGATTCCTCCAGTGAGAAAAGCTAATTGCGTTAAACACAGATAACTGGCAGGCTTTGATGATCGATCGAAGCGGAATGGGAGATATGGAAGCGGCGGCGTGTAAAGTGGATCTCGACACCAACACCCCCCCCCCCTCTCTCTCTCTCTGTGTTTTGGGGTTTCGATGAGGTGTATCACGCAATTTTCTTTGTGCCGTTAATAGTGAAATAGCAGCCTATTTGGCTGTATAGATAGTTTTGCAACTATAGTTTTGGGCCACAGCTGATGTAGGTAGTCACCATACAATCCCACTGTCTCACATCCTTGACCACACGATCCATTATCAACTTGAAATATGATATTTTAATCCATATTTTGAAGTATGGCGACCCAGAGGGTTCACACCATGGACGGTGTTCTCCATCCTCACTCTCTTACAAGGTCATCTAATCTCGGCCTGTTTCCAAGGCGACAGGAAAAGCCATTTGGGTGATTATGGAGATAAGATCAGGGGGATAGATAGGTTTTCCTCCTTCTCATCCCCACTCCATATCAGTGGGGAAGGTGGGAGGGGTTGGGGGGGGTACCAGAATCGTTCTTGGAGGCAGTCAACCGCTGCTGTTGTTGTTGGTTCTGCCGCTGTGTCAGTCCAAAGCTGCCATTATTTTCTCTGCCCCTGCTAATGCAATTTCACGCTATCAAATGAACTTGTTTGCCACTGAAGTCAGGAAAATACACTACAGTAGCAGACAGAAACATCTTGAGGACCGTTATATTCTAAAATTCCTGATTTAGACATGTTTTCGTTTATATAATTTGGAATGAGGCAAGATGGTTGAGTGTACACCTATTGTGAAGGGTAAATGGATACATGTCTTGTATGCCTTCAGCATGAAGTCTATCCAATACAAATGTCTGCATAGGCTACTTTAACAACTCTTTGAAGAGATGTGTTACTTTATACTGTATGTGTAATGTGTCTCCAGACTGGTAAGACACACACACACACACACACACACACAAACACACACAGACACACACACACAGACACACACACACAGACACACACAGTGGATGTGTATGTGCCCCGACAGAAACAGAGTGTCAGCTGTGAAATTGCTTTAACCAACCTCTGCTGCCACGCACGCTAACACAGGAAATGCACTGAGGCACTTTGGCAGTCATATTTGCAGAAAGGGAAAACACGGTGTACGATAGGTACAACCCTGCTCACTCTCACAATTCATGTCCTCACTGTAATCATGGTGAAGTCAATTCTGTTTGAATTGAGATTCACATACATGTCCTTTCAGACGGCAGGAAATTAAACAGTCACAGTATTGGGCCATCAAATCATAATTCAACAAGAGTGCATATTTGAACCTAGTCCTTTTGTCCTCCCCCATTGTTTTTATTTAAGAATCCTTTCCCTTTTTAAGAACTCTGGGTTCAGTGGACCTTCTGAACAAATCAAACTCAAAACCACATTGTAAAACGAAATAAAAATAAATCTATCTTCAAGAAAAACTCCCTAGATTTGAAAACATAAACAACACTAGATTCCAATTGAGTTTTTAAAAATGTAATCCTTGAATTCCTTGAGGTAGGGTAAGTGAAAGGTACGCATAAGAAAATGAGAGTTGTGTGCTTTGGGCCATATTTTCTCGCTCAAACAATTTAGCAGTGAGAGCGAAACAGTGGGCAGAGAGAAGATACTTAAGAACAGGAGGAGGCAAAATAAGGACCAAATAGCCGTAATCCCATCGAGAGCAAATTCATCATCGGAGTAAAATAATCTCCGTCTCAAATACCCCGTCTTTAGCATCACCAAACATGCTGGACAGCTAGCCTAGGAAAAAGTGCCTCCGCTGCCCCCCTACCCAGGACATTTCTATCTGTGGAAGAAAAGTTCCCGTCCATAGCCTACAGAAGGGGCGACATTCGAGGAATAATGTGATTTTCCATTAGCAGATTAGAAACCTTCTTTCATGGTTGCCTCTCCACTTAAGTCTGAGGCTTAGACCTCAGTTTCTAATAGCGGATAGCCTCAAAATGTCAAGGGCCACAGTCTAGGCCAACTATAAAACCCAGCTGGACCAGGCCTCCAATAGAAATGGAGCGTGAGAATTTTTTTTCTCGATCCTGCGAGGTGGATGTAGGCTAATAAGGACCATTTTGATAGCTGTTAATTAGCTGGACTATGGTTAAGCGGAGTAGTTTTGGTCTTGAATGCAATAATCAAGCAGAAAGGGAACATCATAGAGCCTATTGAAAAAAAAAAAAGTTGCACTGTTTTATTGAACTTCTAAACACCGGTGATCATGCTTGTGGTGTTTGACTGGGGATGGAGCAATAGGCAGTATCTTGGTGGTCTATTTCAGGACACCCGTGTTCATTCTGATAATGTCCCTTTTCAACTTTGATAGAAAATCCACAAATCTCTCTGATCATTGTCATTTTCTATATTGAACCGGTTCCAACTTTGACTGCTGGGGGGTGAAAGGTTGTCCCACTTTGAGACGGGACTGATCCTGTTTCTCCAAAGCTAGGATTGAACTGGGATTAAGCACTTTCATGGCATTAACACAAGCAAACTGATCCCTCATGACAAAAGGACAAACGTAAGACACAAAATGTGCCAGATAGTAACAAATTGCCTACTTGGGTGTTGGAAGCAGTTACATCATTGTTAAATCAGTTGAAATACAGGGAGCTCGCCTTATCTCAGGGTGTGCTTGCTCACTCAGTTAAACTGTCACTTGCCTCCCGTATTTCAAATAATGTAGTGACATTAATTCGAAAGTCTAAACTTCTGTCACTGGTCAAGCAGGTTAGCAGGCACACCATGTGGTCTGGTCCCTGGCTCTCTAGTTCTCTCCACTTCCAACATTTATTATGGTCTGTTTTTCCTGAAACTCAAGTGGGTATCTCTGTGACTGATTACAAATGAACTGCTTTCTACGTTCCCCCCCCCCCCCCCCCCCCACAATAGGAATCAGAGCTAAGCGGCACAGAGTGTTATCAGTAATCAGGAAAGGTAGCCCCCCCCTTTTCTTTCTTCGGAGGAGAAAGAGATCGACTGACAACGTGACAAGCTGATTAGGAATACGATTTTAACCGCGAATGGGTAAAGTGGACAACCGTTCAGACAGGGGAAGGAGGGGTGGAGGGAAATATGAACTGGGTGGAAGAGAGCAACAGGTAATAAGAAGATGACAATAATGGAATGAAAATACAAAAAGAGCAACGGCCGGGGAACCGCAGATTTTTTTTTAAATAGAGGGAAGAAGAGTGTTAGACAAAAAGGAGATGGGGGGGGGGTGAATGAGTGAGGTATACTGTATAGATGAGACACACAGAGAGAGAGAGAGACAGAGACAGAGAGACACAGAGAGAGAGACACTGAGAGAGAGACACACAGAGAGAGAGACACAGAGAGAGAGACAGAGAGAGACAGAGAGACCAAGCCGAGAGTATAACTTCCTGCCCCCAGCCATGAACGAGGCAGCAGCAGCAGGCAGCAGGCAGCAGCAGGCGACGGTGAGTACAGTGGGGTGATGGAGTGTGACACCTCATTCATTACCTGGAGGAACAGTGGAACGAAAGCATGGTGACAGGGCTTCTCACAGGCCACCGTTACAGCTTCTGACTGGGCCGCTCACCGGGCGTGGCATCACCACACCTGCTTCCCTCGCTCGCAACACAGCCCGTTTCAAATAACACAGGCCCAATACTGAGTGGGCTACACATACAGCACTAGACTCAGATCTACTGTCGTTTTCTAGATTTCGATCTGGGTGCATTTGGCATCGTCATCGTCACCACCTGCTTTGGTCTTGTCCAGGAAGGTGAGGAATACATTTGAAGAGAGACTGGATTGATGATGTCACAACAAGAACAGCAAGGACGGTCGACACTCGAGCAAACGACACATTCTGACATCGCATCATTTGCCTCCCTGTGGTCAGGAGGGAGAGTCACGTTGCGTTCCCTGAGGCTCTTTACCTCGACCAGGGAGATGACGCGCGTGGCCTCTTTCTCTCAGGTAAAGGCCAGTGGGGGGCCAGGAGGTGGAGGAGAGAGAAAGAGACAACAACAGAAGGGGGACAACAAAGAGAAGAGAGGGTCGAATTAAAGAGGGAAAGTTAGAGAGAGAGACAGGGAGAGAGAGGAAGGAGAGAGAGTGAGGAAGAGAGTGATGAAGAGAGAGGAAGAGAGAGGGGGAGAGAGGGGAACAAACAAACAGTGAGAGAACTGAAAAGTCAAAGAGAGAAAGAGATAGTAATTCTGTGAAAGAGAAAGAGGGAGAGAGAGATGGAGAAATTGAATGTGAGGGAGGGGAAAGTAAGAGAGGGCCAACATTAGAGATGAAATTAGTCTTGGCAGTGCTGGGCTGGTCTATCTAAAAGAGATGGATGATTCTCTCCTGGTGTCCCAACACTGGCTATTGGCCTCGGCATGCAAGCACACACAAACACACACACACCCACACACCCACCCACACACTCTCTCTCTGTCTGCACTGGGCCAGCAGCAGACGCACGTTTGCATTAGATCTAAGGAACAGAGATGAGGAGTGTGTTTGCCTGCCTGACTACCTCCTCTCCCTATACTGGTGGGGAACATCTTGTCTGGGGGGGATAGAGGGGCCATCCTGGGGAACACAGTCCACTGAACACCTTCATAAACGTTTTGTCAATTTTTGGGTCAAATGTCATAAATCATAATCATGGAACAGAAGGCCCCTGGATAAAAGTTGGACCACAATAATTCTTAATATCATTTCTGATAATATGGTAGAACATTCTAATAGATCATACCCCACACCTTTTTATTCCTTTCATAATGTAGACATTAACCACTGATCATTGTGGCGGATACTGCTGGATGTGTACTACGGCACATACTGTATCTTCTACCATGACTAATTCCAATTCACCTGACTTTGCATAGTAAACAACCATACACATAATCTCATTACCTCTATTCTACTGGCCAGGCTCCACCGACAGCTAAATATTCTACAATACTATCGGCAGCCACAGGATACTTTTTTGCAGTAATGCAATTTGGTAGTCCTGTTTGCTAGGATGTAATCCATAGAGAATGAATCAGCACCCCTGAAAGAGTGTTGTGTGTGTTTGAGGAGATGGCTTGCTGTGGGGCATATTGCATTTTGAGTGGTTCAGTTTTAGACACAAACGCTACTTGGATGGAGGGAAACACTCATTAAAATAAAAAATATATCTTTCAAAAAATGTCCTCCCTTGGGCCCACCAGTTGATGTGGAGGGAGAAAGGTCTGTCAGCTCACCTGAGGGGAATTACCGACTGCTCTTTATCTCCCTGAAGCTGGCGTGTCTGAATTTTATGGTCTCTCTCTCTTTCTTCACACCTTCTCTCCCTTGGGTTTGTTTTTCTATCTTTCATCAAGCAAGCAAGAATGTCATTCAAGCAAATAACCAGAGAGAAATTGGCAGGATCTATTTTTTGCAAACCGACGTCAGCTGCAGTAGTTTAGAAACAGGTGGCAAATCAGGCAAATAAGTCCCGTTCGTTTCGGTTCAGTTTTTTATTTCCATTGCAAATGCAAACTCATTATGAGTGATCTGCAAATCTTCTTCCACAGTGTCAGCAACTTGCACAATAAATAACATTCGATGGTTGAACTGGACTGAACTGTTGAAGATGTCCAAGGATGACTAACTGGCAGGTAATTCAATGTGATTGATTGGAGTTACTTCCTAAATACCATAATTAAAGTTTCCTAACTTAATTTAGCACTTTACAATCATTCCAAAAAAAACATACCTTTCAATGTGTGTGGACACATTTTCTGTAGGCCATGCCTAGTCAACTGGGCAATGAGAATACCTTTCTCTAGAAAGAGAGAGATAGAGCTAGATAGATATAGAGAGGGATAAAGAGAAAGGGAGAGAGAATGGATAGAGAGATACTATGGAGAGAGAGAGAGAGAGAGAGAGAGAGAGAGAGGGAAAGATTGAGAGAGAGGAAGATAACAGATGGATCAAAGAGACCGAGGCAGGGAGGAAGGGACCGAGGCAGATAGAGTGGAGGGAGGATGTGGTTAGGAGAACGAGAAAGAGGCAGAGACAGAGTGAAGAAGACCGTAAGCAGGAATGTCTATTGCCAAACCCTCCGTCCATTTCTGAATAAAAATAATGTCCTGATGAACATATATACATACAAATACAGTACTGAGAAAAAACACAGTATTACGTATATGAGAATATTTGACCCAAAGTCCATGCTTATCTGGTACTACATTCTGGGATCACATTGTAAATAAAAAAATAAAACGATTATAGAGTAACTTAGACACTTGCATCGTTATCCATTTAAATTTGACCGTAATTATGCTTTGGCATTCAGGGTTAGAATCCAAAAAGATGAAAAGATGGCCTTAGCCCGTACAACGGTAGTTAAGAAAGATTTGTTGGATCCGATGTTGATGTCTGATGTTTATTTCCTCCAGGAACACAATGAAACTTATTGAGGGACTTGTTGCACATGTTGGTTAGTTGTAAATGATTTAACTACTTGTACTCGCTATAAATTCTATTATTGTTGCTTGCTTTCCTACAGGTACCCTCTTGCACTTTTGAGGTTCATGTTGTTTAACTACGTGTTTCTTCTCATTGGCACTTATTTTCTTTTCACAAAAAAAAAAAAAAAAAAAAACTTGTAAAGCTCTCTCTTGGAAGTCGCTTTGGATAAAAGCGTCTGCTAAATGAATACATGTAAATGTAGCCCGGAGAGCTACAGTCCATCTTCAGCTCACAGTGGTCCCCGAACCACCTCCACAGCGCTGGAAGAAGGAGTCCATATCTGGCAGTTACTATGTCGTTTGAAGAGAGAGAGAGATGCGATGATGGATGCCTGTCCAGCCGAACACCTCAGGCAGAGGCATCCTGGAAGAGCCGTTCAGAGCCGCTTGACTGGCTGGCTGAACAGGCCTGCTTGTCTGTCCGGCGTCCGTGTTTATGACTTGGGTCAGACATTTCGACTGCGTTTGTGTGTGAATGACTGTCCGTTTTCTGTATGACGTCTCTGGCTGAGCTGGCTGTTCAGTCTCTCCCCCCCCCCCCCCCCCCCCAATCTATCTGTCATTTTCAGATGATGTCAAGACAGGTTGATCCTCCTCGCTGTCCACATGCCACCGTCCACGGTACTGCATTTTCTGTGCGTTTCAAGAAGATTGTCTATTGTCTGTTTGTGGTCACGCGTGTTCACATGTTGCTTGCATCTCAGGGTTTACATGAAGGTATGGTCGTTTGCAGGTATGCATGAATGTGTGCATAGATGTGTGTGTTTGTGTAGATGTGTGTGTGTGTGTGTCTAGTGCAGCAAGGTAAGCAGACCGGAGACCCAGGACCCCAGCATTGAACCCTTGACCCAGAGGAACATCTCGTACACACTGATCTGCCAGAGGCTCACACACTCCCACAGGGTGATCTGCAATCGCTGTGTCCTCCAGCGCGCCTTGCTCCTCTGGTGCCTGTTGTCACACACACACACACACACACGCGCACACGCACGCACACACACACACACACACACAAACACACACACACACACGCACACACGCACACACACACACACACACACGCACACACACACACACACACGCACACACACACACACACACACACACACAAATGACATAATGTAAGATATGTTGTAGAAACATACAATCTCAAAACATTACTTTGGGACAAGGCAGTACAAAAATCGAAACACTTCCGGACACTGTAAATGGCATCACGATATGACAAAATAGATAAGCTGACTGATCACCCTGGGCACAATGTGCTTACTATTGCTTACGCAATCATGTAATGAATGCGTAAGCATGCATGACCTCACTGTTGGTTAACTAATCCACTAATTGATGGACTGCGTCACGAAATGGACACGTGTGTAGAAAAATCACATGCACAAAACGTTGGGACCACAATTCTGTGGAGTGTGTAGGATGAGGTGATGTTAGGATGAGAGTGAAGGCTGTCCTGTCGTTTGGCCAATATAAAACCCCTTACAAGGGGGGTGAACAGAGGTAAACAAGTGTGAACACAAAGCTGCTGGCTAGCTCGGCTCCCAGGAAGAGGGGGGGGGGGGGGAAGGGGGAGAAAAGGAAAACCTGAGAGAGGCACTGGAACGGACAAGGAGGTGAGAAGAGCTCAACAAAACATGATACCCGCAGAAGGAGACAGGCGAAGGGCAGACGGCAGGATTCACTGACCCTGACTGAGAAACAGCTCTCCCTCAACATAACGGAACGGCAAAACGGAATTCGGACTCAATTTCCGAGCTGAGGTCAAATTGAATTCAAACCGAATTGAATCGTGTCAAACGGAACTGAAACCAAATGGAATCGAAAGGTTTGATTCCGACACCTCCAGTGAATGGAGTGGAGGCTGGTGAGGGAGGGGTAGACCGAGTCAGCAGTGAGTATGGAGCAGGCTACAGGGAGACCCACTAGGAGTATGTCTCACAGTTATTGCATGACTGACAGATAACAGCATGAACTGGTGAATATTTGATGATACTTCCCAGAGACATGAGCCAGTGTTGTCGTGGAGCAGACAGTGGAATGTGAGGTTATTAGACTCTGCTGGGAGAGTGTGTGTGTGTGTGTGTGTGGAGTGGTGGAGAGAAGGGATGCGTGTGCGTGTTTAGGAAGAGTGAGGTTGTCTGTGTATTTGTTGGAGTGCGGTGTGTATGTGTTAGTTTGTGAGTGACAGAGAGAGAGAGAGAGAGAGAGAGAGAGAGAGAGAGAGAGAGAGAGAGAGAGAGAGAGAGAGAGAGAGAGAGAGGGGGGGGGGGAGGGAGGAAAGAGACAACAACTGAGAGTTTGTACATGTCCTCATTTGTGTATACAGTATCTGTGTGTGTGTGTGCATGCGTGCGTGCGTGTGTGGGAGAACTTGTCCCCCCATCAGCAGAGAGCTGAAGTGACAGCTTGTCTAGGCCCTGATTCCTCCACTCCCAACCAATTACACTGCAGAGAGGAAGCCAGCTTAGAGACCCTCCTGTCACACACATACAGACCCTCTCACTGCTACACACACAAACATAAACACTCTCTTGGACACACACAAACATACACACTCTCTTGGACACACACACACACACACATACCATCTCTCTCACACGTCCAGTGGACACACACATACTGTCTTTCTCTCACACCCACAAACACACATTCTGTCTCTCTCTCTCTCTCACACAAATATACACAGACATTTTTTATTTAATGCGCACACACACACACACACACATTTCCTGTGTAAATGTGCTGACATCCATGTGTCATCCTGCCAGTCAGTTACACATGTAACACTGTATCTCATATCTGAGATCTTTCTGTAACTATTATTTATCGTGGGTGGGGAACATGGGGTGGCTAAGATATGTCTTAAAAAGACACCTACTGTAGTATGCTGGTATGGATATTAGAAATGGGATCATTTGGACTAAATCATCCTTTTCCCATTCAGCATGGTTTTGTAAAAAGACCTGTTGGCCAAACAGAAGGCTGCATGGTGCGGTGTGCGCTGCACATGTTCGGGACAGGAAACGCAGACAGAGGACGATATGCTGTTGATGTCTGTTCCATGATTGGGATGTCTCTTCGTGCCTGTGTTTCATCCTCCTCTCCCGCTCAAACTCTCTCTCTGTCCCTCTCTCTAGCTCTGTCCCTCTCTCTAGCTCTGTCCCTCTCTCTCTCTCTAGCTCTGTCTCTCTCTCTAGCTCTGTCCCTCTCTCTAGCTCTGTCCCTCTCTCTAGCTCTGTCCCTCTCTCTAGCTCTGTCCCTCTCTCTAGCTCTGTCTCTCTCTCTAGCTCTGTCCCTCTCTCTCTCTCTAGCTCTGTCCCTCTCTCTCTCTCTAGCTCTGTCCCTCTCTCTCTCTCTAGCTCTGTCTCTCTCTCTAGCTCTGTCCCTCTCTCTAGCTCTGTCCCTCTCTCTAGCTCTGTCCCTCTCTCTAGCTCTGTCCCTCTCTCTAGCTCTGTCTCTCTCTCTAGCTCTGTCTCTCTCTCTAGCTCTGTCCCTCCCTCTCTCTCTTATTCTCCTCCCCCCCTCACTCCATCCCTGTCGGTTTCTCCCTCACCCTCTCTCTGACTGTGATAGCTCCGATGTGCGTGTTGCCATCACCGCTTAGTTTTAATAAAGAGCCACTGGAGCGCACCACATTGACTTTTCATGTCTCGATGGCTCTTCTCCCCCCCCCCTCTCTCTCTCTGTCTCCTCCTTTCCTTTCCTATCCACATCATCCCCCTGACTCACGACTGTACCACTTTCTCCACGAAACACCCTCGTCCTCCCTTTCCCCCCCACCCTCCCCATCCCTTTATCCAAACGATTACCTTTGTGTGCGTGTGTGTGTGTGTGTGTGTGTGTGGGGGGGGGGGGGGCAATAGCAGGGTGCTTCATTAAAATGGTAAGTCTGAATCGATGTGGGCTCTGAACCTGACCGCGTGTGGTGGAAAGCACAATATAATCACACTTTCAACCAATTACATCAGAGTGGGAGGGGTAGGGGAGTGGCATGGAGGGATACATGGAGGGAGGGAAGGACAGAAAGAAAAGGGAATGGAAGGGTGTGTGTGCGAAGAAATGAGCACTGTGGACGTCCAGTTGGAGAGGGAATGATCGTGAAGAAGAAGAAGAAAGAAAAACAAATATATAGCCTGAGAGAATGTAATGCTGGGCAATAAAAATCTGTATTGCGATAAGTGGATCCAATTACCTCAATAACAATAGATATTGCAATAACTTTGTGTTGAAAAAGGATAAGTCCAATTGTGCCATGTTCCAATACCTTTTAGACTAATTTAGAGTAATTAACATTAAGAAGTCCTGAGGACAATGCATAATCAACTGTGTTAAGCATTTGAAAGCTAAATATAATATACAGTATCAGTGAAACAGAAATGAAGCTGGACATAACTAGGCCTACTGTACAGCTGTCCTGCCCTTATACTCTTGTCCTTTAATGAAACTGGAGGCTGGAACACAAACAAATACAACCAATTTGCCTAGTCACCTCAAACAGTATAATGAATGTATAGCTGGAAAAGAGATGGCTCCAGCTTTCAGCCACTAGTTTCAGTGTTTATAGAAAACCCTAGTCTGGTCTTTGTCACTTCTTTTAAATGCAAAGTGAGCCCACACAGCCAATCTAGAACCCTTCTTCATCACCAAACCCTCATCTTAGTTAAGTTACTAATTTCCTCACTACAACTAATAACTTGTTTTTAAAGTAAAAAGTGAGTACGGCTATGGTGGTGTTTTTTGGATTTTTGAAATGAGGCGCCAAAGAAAAAAAAAAACCTGCACGGTCGATCAAAGTCGGACGGGATTGGTTCCAGCGCCAACTACGAAACGACTAGAACCTGCAGTGTGTGTGTGCCTCGGGGGGGGGGGGGGGGGGGGTCAAAAAAGCATGCGCGTTTGTGGGTGCCCACCCACCTGGCCAAAGCGCGCGTGCAGCAGCGGGACATGTTGATGAAGGAGGAGGCGCTGGCCCGGGTCTGCAGCGTGGTCTCGATGCCCCGCAGCAGGTCGTTGGTCTTCAGCAGCAGCAGCATCTGACGGGGCACGCGGTTCAGCAGCTCGCTGATCTGGGGGAGGTAGAGCGCCGCGTTGGTCCTGATCTCCACGTCCTGGAACACACACGGACACACACACGCAATCATGTCGAGATGAACTGGTTGATTGGTGATCAAATACTTATGTCATGCAATAAAATGCAAATGAATTACTTAAAAATCATACAATGTGAATTTCTGGATTTTGGTTTTAAATTCCGTCACTCACAGTTGAAGAGTACCTATGATCAAAATGACAGACTTCTACATGCTTTGTAAGTGGGAAAACCTGCAAAATTGGCAGTGTATCAAATACTTGTTCTCTCCACTGTATATGGACCCGTAGATGCATGACCAAGTCATTATTGTACTATAATTCCAGGAATTGTTTATCTCGAGAACCGGGCACTGTATGAAGGTGAAATTTGGCAGGTGTCTGGCTCTACGATGTACAGTGAAGCGGGTGAAGTTGTTTGGACAACAAGTTGGTTTCTTCAGCTCACTTTCCTACTGTAAGAAAACAGAGTCTGCGGGAGAGTGTGTTGACACCAGCCAACCCAAATCCCAGTGGATCCTCTGTGAACGGGGGCTTAGAGGGATCACAGACAAAGAGACGTGGTAGACCCAAGCATTTTCCTGGTGAGTCACTCAATATTGTGGCCATGATCTGGAGAGTGGGGACTGTACTCGGAGCATGTCTGTTTACCTTGCTCAAAATGTTACTTAAAGCCTACTGCACATGTATTTAAGTATTGTAAAATTGACATTTTTGTCATATAGTTTTCTTCGTGTCTGTATACTGTACTGCAGTGACAGCTTGTTCAGTTCCAGTTCGTGAGCACGTAGAACACAGTGTTAAACTGTACTGTGTGACAGACAGAAACAGACTTTACGGAATGCTACACATAAGAGTGCTTTCTGAAAACTACTTTTTGAGAGTCCAGAACCGCTACAGGTATACGGGCTGATAATTAGTCAGAAAAGCACTACCACAAAAATGAAATCTTTTTTTTTTAATGAGCATTTTGTATCATTTCAGCTCGCCTGTAGTGGCAAAATTGTTGCAATTTCTAAGGCAGTTCTACAGACTGCTGTCATGAGGATCCGTATGGGTACATACTAAGAGCGAGAGGCAAATTCCACCTTGGTGCTGATCCCTGGACAATTAGCAATAATGACAAACAACAGTTCAGTGTTCTAAAGACGCTGTCTGTCATATTGCGTTGGTTACTGAAATATGAAGTTAACAGCACAGTGCACGCCAACGCCACCTTGGAAGGTTGAATAACATTCAAGTGGCTCTTGTCTGCTTCAATAACAATGGGGACCTCTCCAAACGTCCCCAGTTCGCTAACGACAACATCCTTTCAGTCTTTTGAGCTATTCTACTTTCCCCAATATACCTGCCTTTTTAATAACTGTTCACCAAAAGTCTTTCTAACTTCAGGAGCTTAAGAAGGGGAAACGTCCGTGTAGCATTTGCCAGTCATTTATCCGATAAGCCCGCCCAAATCCCCTCCTCTCTGAAAAATGAAGAGGAGGGAAGGGGGGGGAAGCGGGATTAGGACCAGAATTAAGTGGATTCCACCTCGGCCATAGTCCTTCTGAGGGAGACCAGTGAAAGCTTCGACAGCACGAAAGAGAAGACTGACGATTACAGAAATTCGTGAAAGTGAATTAGGTTTTCAGAGGAAGAGAGAGGGGGAAAAAAGAGTGTGTGCGCGTGGGGGGGGGGGTGCTGTCATTTAAACAAATTCAATTGAGAAAGACTGTCTTATTTCGCCGTGGCACTTCCGGATGTGTTCGTGACCGGTGACCCGAGAGTGAGAGACCTCGAGAGCTGACGCAACCGAGACGGTTCTCTCGCCACAGGGTCTTCACGGGGACTTTAAGGCTGAGTTTGGATATACTGTATGTAAACATACACCTAGAAATTATACATCACCCCGTCTAAATACAGCGACTCATACATTGATCTGGTCAACCCCGCACACTTCTACTCATTCACTCACTCAATCATTCATTCATTAATTAAACCCATGCATCCATCCAACCACCCAACCATCCACCCATCCATCCATCACATTTAAAAGCTCGCTAAAAACCGTCGCTGAAAAGCAAAGTCAGAATAGCTGAGCCGTGAGTCCATGCTGCGCTCAATCTTCAGAGCAGAGCATGCGGTAATGCCTTAGCGGTCCTGGCTTGGGAGTCCATTTTTATTCCCACCTGCAAATGAAACCCTGTGAGCTATGAGCTGCCACCTCCACCAACACGGCCAACTCCGACCGCTAAACACTTCCTGACACACGCGCTCGCCTTCTCTCGTCGGTAGATTTATATGCACGCCATCTCCTCATTGGTTCACTTATACGCTCATTATCTCCCCATTGGTGGATTTACGCGGCGTATCAGGAGAATATTAAGCGTGTGCGCAAAACGACCTTGACTCTGTTCTTTCCATGGACAAATGTGTGTGTAGGTGTTAGAGTATATTGGGGGGGGACCTGTGTGTGTATAGATCCATTTATTAGGGAGATATACTGCTGGTACGACGAGCCATTACTCAGACTGTGTGCGCTTCTTATTGTGGGTGTGTTTATGAGGGAGGGAGCAACTCTGCCAGCTTCTTTGAGTGATTATTTTGCCGAGGCCCCAGGTCCTGTACTGCTCCTAGGTAAGCTGCACCAGGCAGCTGTGAGCAACTACTGGGTCCGGTTTCAATTCTTTCTCGACGCTACCTTGTATTCTCCTCGTACGCGTAGCAATTCGAGGCGCATGTACTGTATGTGTGCATGAGATCACATGACACCGTATTGCAAGGAGAAAATAAGGAAAGAGGAAGGAAGGGGGAGGATGGATGGAAGAAAAGAAAGAAAGCCTAAATGGTCTCATCTGTGTCCTCAACTACAGTCGCCTTGCTCTTCTCTTTGAAGCTTCCAGTCTCACTTCAAAGATGCCCTCTCCATTAGAGATGGCCAGTCTATACAGGGGGGAGGGGGGAGCAAATGAGGGGACTGTTTGTGTGAGAGTATGTACCGAGTGCACACGTGAGCCTGTCAGCGTGTCTGCACGTGTCCCTCAGCGCAGCAGCATTGTCAAAACCTGGCGTGAATTCGACTCAGTCAACAAACAGTGCCAGAGCGCCAGTCAAAGAGGGGACAGACAGCTATTCAACACATTTGACAGACAAGACAAGTAGCCCAGGTAAACAGACTTGCCCAACAGTGGAGAAATAACCCCCGTCTCTCCCCATGTTTGACATGCACTTAGATGCATGTATTGTCAGATAAACGGCACAACGTGACCAGCAACAACCATCCAAGTGAACCGAGGCGCCCTAATTCTCCAGCACTCCCCGGAATAACAGTCTCCCTGACTCCACAGGATCTATTAGAGAAAGAAGCAGGACTAATCTGTCCCAGAGGACACACACACACACACACACTACACTCAACCACTCACAACACACACCAGCCCCAGCCTCTTATAATACACACTCAAAAGAGGAGGAGCGCATGTGTTTGTTGTGTGGCCTTGTCTGCTCTCCACGTTAACTCCCTCAGGAATGTGGGTGTGTGTGTGGATCCTCTCCCAGGCTAACTAAACTGACCTGGGCTTATTCAAATGTCAAACATGGGGCTGTCCACACCCACTCCCACGCAATGACACATCACTCACATTTGCAATCTATTCAGGCGAGTGTGATCATTTTACTGATGGGTACTAAATGGTATGAGAAGAGGGGACACAAGAGGATAGAAGGGGGGGGGGGGGGGGGGAGAGGACACAAAAGGAGATGGGAGGACAGGCAAAGAGAACATGGGACTGGGAGGGGAGGTGGACATTCACAACATGAAAGCGTAAGGGCATCCAGGGACTCGCTTCTCTCAGGGCAGGTGCAGGAACAGGTGCTCCATAACCTCCATTTCGGACGGGACCGTCAAACGTCCACGAACGCAGGCCTGGTTTTAGCGCGTGTCCGAGTCGGAGAGGAGGACGTGTGCGTTACAGGACAGTGGCATGCAGAGGGGGTCCCGCTACGCGACTCCGGTCACGCCGAGTGTTCTCTAAGCTGATAGGGCGATGGGGGAGGGGGGCGGAGACGGGGAGGCGATAGGAGTGATAGATGAGTGACAGACATGTCCCCCCCTTCATTTACCACACAACAGACTGGGTGTGATCTGTCTGTCAATTTCAACTGCCTGGATTCTCTCTTCCAGTCCTCTTTTTATGACATTCTCTCATTCTCTCCCTCTCGCTCGCTCTCTCTCTCTTTCTCTCTCGCTCACTGCTCTTCTTGTCTCTCTCTCTCCCTTATACTTTCATTTGTCCCTCGCTCTCTAAGGCTTCTATCGTCTGCTTTTTCTCTATCAAACCTTTTTTCTTCACTTAAATTACCATTCTTTTGTTTACACGCTCTCTCTCTCTCTCTCTAAGCAGCATTGATTGCTACATCTTTTCAGCTTTACAGCAAGCGTCTTTTCCTGCCACAGAAATGTAAATTGTGTTCATCCCGAGTGACTGCTAATGTCCATAATGTTTTTGTTCTGTTTGTGATTGTGACAAAGAGAGTGGAGGGAAAGCCGCGTGTGTGCGAGAGGGAGATAGTGACAGTGTGTGAGTGTGTGCGAGAGATGGAAGGATAGCGACAGTGTGAGTGTGTGAGAGAGAGAGATAGCGATAGAGTGTGGGTGCAAGAACGAGAGACAGACAGATACCGTGTGTGTGTGTGTGTGTGTGTGTGCGTGCGTGTCAAGCGTGTGTGAGAAACAGTCTGTGTCTTCTAATGAGTAGCCCACAGACTGTTCCCTCTCTTTGCTCACTCTCGCCTCTCACTCCTTCATGACTTCCTCAGTGATCTTCACCTTCTTCCTGGTCTCTCCATCATTCTCTCTTTCCTGATTGTCTTTTATTTGAGTGTTCATTCCCCTCTACCCATGGTCCTTCTCACTCAATCTCTTTTCAACTCCCTCTACCTCCATTTCCCCCCCCCATCACCCTCTCCATCTCTCCGTCTCCCTCTCCCTTCCCTCTATCCCTGCCTCTCTCCCTCAGATGAAAGCACTCTCTCCAGCAGTAGTCTCGTCTGCTGGCCTCTGTAATTATCCTTCCCACTCAGCCCTGTTTCAAAAGCCACAGCACTGTAGACACTCAACCACCAGGCTTGTTACTGCACATCACAACGCGCACGCACACACACAGTGAGCAAATACAGACCTACAGACACACACCGATGGCCGCCTGCCTGCCTGCACAGACACACACACACACAGACACACACACAGCACCCCTTTGCTTTGCTCCCTTATCAGAAGTGCGGGCTGAACTTTGGTGGCCTCCAACTCGATGGAACAGCAACACTATTAGTTGGTTACCATAACACATTGTAAACAGAACATCAATCTTTCTCCTATCTCCCCTGTCATCTCGTCTCTCCTCCTCTCTTCCCTCTCTTCTCCTCGCCCCTCTTCTAGTCACGTTTCAGACAGACTAAGCATTTGCTCAGACAATAATACTTCCTTAAATCCCTTATCGTCGGGTTTTCTGTCTTTTCCCCTTGCCTCACCTCACCATTTGTTCCAACTTTTCCTATTCCCCTCCTCTCCTCTTCTCTCCTTAGACTGACCAGAAATACACAGAGCGAGTCACTGTACCGCCCCCATCTCCTCGAGTGAAACCCACGCACATGGCAAAAGCTTACAAACAGTGGGCTCCTAAATTACTGGCACCCCTGACTGGCAATGCACAACTAATACTACAAAAATACAAACAACGTAATTATAGAGATAAACTCAAAATACCAACAAGTGAGAAATACTAGGTAGACTAAATCCTAGGTTGACTTTCCAAACAAGACAATGACCCAAAACATACCTCAAGATTCACACAGAAATGGTTCAATGACAACAAAATCAGTGTTCTGCCATGGCCATATCAGTTTCGAACCTCAATCCAATCGAAAGCCCTCGGGCTGAGTTGAAAAGGGCAGTTGATAAGCACAAACCCAAGAATGTGAAGGATCTTGAAAGGATCTGCATCAAGGAAGGATCCAAAATCCCTCCAAATGTGTTCTTTGACCGTGTCAAACGCAGAAAAAGACTCCATGCTGTTATCCTACAAAGTACTAAATGAGGGGTGCCAACAATTATGAAACCTTGATGTTGGTTAGTTATATTTTGACTTCAATTATGATTTTGGTTGGTTCCACTTAAACATGTGACCTACAGGGACCTACCTCCGAGTGTGTGACAGGGACCTACCTCCGAGTGTGTGACAGGGACATACCTCCGAGTGTGTGACAGGGACATACCTCCGAGTGTGTGACAGGGACATACCTCCGAGTGTGTGACAGGGACCTACCTCCGAGTGTGTGACAGGGACCTACCTCCGAGTGTGCGACAGGGACTTACCCCCGAGTGTGCGACGGGGACCTACCTCTGAGTGTGCGACAGGGACTTACCCCCGAGTGTGCGACGGGGACCTACCTCCGAGTGTGCGACAGGGACTTACCCCCGAGTGTGTGACAGGGACCTACCTCCGAGTGTGCGACAGGGACTTACCCCCGAGTGTGTGACAGGGACCTACCTCCGAGTGTGTGACAGGGACCTACCTCCGAGTGTGCGACGGGGACTTACCCCCGAGTGTGCGACGGGGACCTACCTCTGAGTGTGTAACAGGGACCTACCTCCGAGTGTGCGACGGGGACCTACCCCCGAGTGTGCGACGGGGACCCACCCCCGAGTGTGCGACGGGGACCCACCCCCGAGTGTGCGACGGGGACCCACCCCCGAGTGTGCGACGGGGACCCACCCCCGAGTGTGCGACGGGGACCCACCTCCGAGTGCGTGACAGGGGTGCTGCTGATGCCGGCTGTGACAGAGGTCCAGGAGCGGGCGGTGAGCACGCAGGCGAACAGGGCGTAGAGGTCTCCTGCCCCCAGGCTCCGGCTGTGCCTCTCCACGCCCTTCATGTCCCCCTTGATGAGGGCCTGCCACAGGCGGCAGTAGTCCATCCTGAAGTCTGGGTGCAGGACCTTAGGGGGGGGGGTCACACACACACACGCACCACCACCATCATCATCTCAGGGCTGCTTCGCCTGGCCAGAGTGTTAGGGCGGGGCTAACCATTAGAGAGGCGAACGGTTAACCAATCACAGCCCTCGATTAAGATCCAAGTGACGGCAACAAGGACCCCCAAACCGGCGTGTTTGTCCTACACGCGCACCTGTTGGCCGTTAGTGCCTGGTCATGGCGAAATCCCATGATGCACTGCGATGCTAGGATGCTTAATTAACACAGCAAGGCAGGCTGACATGGAAGACATGTAGGCTCAATGGAAGAAAGAAAAAAACGGAGAGATACGTGCACGGGGTAGATTAGCATTCTGTCTGAGCAAGGCCAGAATCAGAATTCATTACATATAAATTGGTTCCATTATGATCTGGAGAAGCAGGCAGAGGAGAGTGCTCTCCCTCCCTCTCTCTCCTAGATTTCTCCCTCCCTCTCTCCCTCTGTCCTTCCCTACGATCCTTCATGTGCCAGCAAATCAGAGATGCATATTTATCACCAAATTATCTTCATGAATGCACTTACAACTCCCAACATCCACTGGAGAGGGTTTAGGGAAGACACAGGGGATTTGCCTGTGCGGGGTGGGAGTGTGTAAGAGGGCGTGAAAATGGGTGTGTGCGTGTATATCAAAGCGTGCACAGTTCACCAGAGTATGCAAATGCATGTCCGGTACATATGCTGAACCACTCACAGAAGATTGTCTGTGTGTGTATGTTTCCGTGGAAGTGTGTAGGGGAAATAGGACCGTAATTCAGTACACTACACTTCTAAGTAAACCGTGACACACATTTGCTGTTTATTGAAAAGCTTTTAGTCTGTTTTTGTACAAGTAGGCATCCATGCGAGGCTGTGAGCGTGTGTGCATGCATGGACACAAACACACACATGCTGTATACAAACACACACACACACACATGCTGTATACAAACACACACACACACACATGCTGTATACAAACACACACACACATGCTGTATACAAACACACACACACACACATGCTGTATACAAACACACACACACATGCTGTATACAAACACACACACACACACAGACAGGTAACCTTGACTTTGGTGGTCCAGTCGAAAATCAGTACTCTGTACCGGATAAATCCAAACACCCTCCCCACTCCATATCTCTAATACCCACCCCACCCCACCCCACCCCACCCCCCCTCCCTTCCCCTCCCTCTCTCCGACCCCAGAAATGTGTGGAAGCCCTTGGCTAGGCGAGGGTCCTCACCTGGTACAGGCCGTGGTCCAGCAGGACGATCTCCGTCTGGCCACTCTGGGGGCTCCGTCTCACCAGCACGTTCCCTGGGTGGGGGTCACAGTGCACGAAGCCATGCACAAAGATCATCTCGCTGTACATCTTGCCCAGGTTCTGAGAGATCTGAGGAGAGAGAGAGAGAGGGGGAGAGAGAGAGAGCGAGTCACAGAGATAAAAAGAAGGGGGGGTGAGAGAGCGAGAGAAAGAGAGAGATGAGCAGCTGGAAATCAGGTAAAATACAAAAATAAAAGCGCTGTGACAACCAAAGAAGATGTGAGGAAACACGCTGCACATTTAAATGGAATAATATAATTAGAAATGTTCTTAACAGTACAAAGAGCAATCACTCACTCGCGCACGCAAACACATACAACTTTAAACACACACACACACGTACAGTATACAAGAAATGAGCATAGCCTTGAACATGGTGTGTGTGTATGTGTGCTTGTGACTTGTAAATGGTTAGTCACAAAATCCAGATGCTAATGAGAGCGTTCGGGCGACAATATGGACCCGGGATGTCAACCCTTCTATGTGACTGACACACGCACACACACACACACCCACACACACGCACAAAGAAAAGGAACAATGATGTCTCTTGCTGACTCAGAGACACGTCACTGTCAGGCCAGAGTAAACTTCTTACTGTTGGGAGAGGGACTGGCAATATTCTCACTGTGCATATATCTGCAATAATAGTTTGACCATCAATCATCACTTGGTACCTTCTTTTTTGAATGGGTACACCTTTTCCATTTTGGGCCCAGTATTAAGGAGAACCCAGCCAAAGTAGGCAGGGTTGGTACATCAGAAAACATCAGCTTAGGAGATAAGCGTGTGCACTGCATTTTGCCCCAAAAAGGATTAAAGACCTCAGAATCCCTGTCGTGCTTTAGGTGTTATGAAAAGTAACAAGTGCACTGTGTCTCGTTAATACAGACCCGTGATACTAACCACTGTCATCATGTTCGAACTGTGCACTTCCAACTCCTTGATTATCTGCTGCACTTACCAGGCCTATATACTCTATTTATACCTTTCGCTTTGGATAAAAGCGTCTGCTAAATGAAGACATGTAAATGAGCGAGGGCAATTTCCTGGTTCGCTAGCGTGCTCGTCTTGGCTAAAGCTTCCACAGGACGAGAGATCAGAGGGGGAGGAACAGGTCAAGGAGGGAAGAAAGTGAGAAGAATAGTTAAGAATGTAGAGGAAATGTAGAGGTACACATTGACCAGAGCAATGCGACAGAGAGACGGAAAGAGAGAGAGAGAGAGAGAGAGAGAGAGAGAGAGAGAGAGAGAGAGAGAGAGAGAGAGAGAGAGAGAGAGAGAGAGAGAGAGAGAGAGAGAGAGAGAGAGAGAGAGAGAGAGAAAGAAAGAAAGAGGGGAGGGACACACAGCCCCCCTATCTGGACGATTTCTTAAAGAGTGCCATGAAATGAGGGAAAACCTGAGTGTGACCAGCTGTTCTAGACACTTTGTTGTTGCCACATGTTCTGGACAATACTGACTGTCTTCCTTATGTTGTTTTTGAATGGTGTTGTTGATGTATGGTTGTCTGTTGTTGTGCCTCTTGCTTTGGCAATACGGTTGTAATGACTGTCATGCTAATAAAGCTAAATTGAATTGAATTAAATTGAGAGAGAGAGAGAGAGAGAAAGAGACATAGAGAGAGAGAGAAAGAGAGAGAGAAGCTGGACTATGTGGTGTCTGATAGCAGACCGGCACGACTCGAAGCAGCAGACAGCACGACACAGAGGGATGAGAGGGAGCGCATCCCTGTGAGCGTGAGCTGGCAAAACACCGGCGCACCCACACCCTCCATCCCTGTTCTGTAGAGGGGCACTGTGGTGCGTGCGTGCGCATGTGCGAAAGAGAAAGATTCCCAGCCAGCCAGCCAGCCTCTCTCTCTCTCTCTCTCTCTCTCTCTCCACATGTCTCCCAGACTGATAGAGAGAGGAGGATGATGTAAGAAGGAGTGAGAGAAGAGAGTGGTGTGGTGGTGGTGGTGGGGGGATACTGAGGATCGTTCCCAAGGCTCCATGCCACAGAGCTCCTTTGATTCCCTCTAAAAATAGCCGCGCCAGGCAGCCTTTTCCCCCCAGATCCCTCTCTTTCACACACATACACACAGATGAGTCATATCACGGCAGTTAAAATACAACAACAAAAACAGAGGTAAAAAAGGGAGGGCAAACGTGACAGGAGGGGAACCCCTGCTCAGGAGAGGATGAGGGGATGAGTGAGGGGGATGAGAGAGGATGAAGACCTCCCCGAGCTCCCTCTCTCATTGAATGAATGTGGATTCATTTAAACCCATTAACTCATCCCTTCCAATCTGTCCCGCGTGGAACTCGGGTGCGAACAGACCAACACTACACCACGACACACACACAGAAACAGCATATTCAGATTTAGCTTCATACCACAATGAATCGCGTGTACCTCCACTACAGCAGAGGGGGAGTTTTGCTCAAAAAAGTTGTTCCTACTCCCCCCCTTCCCTCAAGTCACAGTTCACTCCCTGTTGATGAATCCGTTTGGTGAGTCACAGGTAACAAGGCTGTGTGAGGTGTGTGAGGGGGGGTGAGGGGGCGTGGTCGAGGGTCTTGGGGTAGAAGGTATTCAAAAACAGCATCCCAAAATCAGTCCCCAGGAGATGTTCAGTTCTGAGAGGGGAGGCAGTGGGGCAGGTTGGAAAGCATGCAGCTCGAGCATCCATCTCTAGTGGCCCCCCTGTGTAAAGCTGTCTGTTGTACAAGGCACCATGCTGTTATTGTAGCTCCACTACCGGCCAACTGTGTGTGTGTGTGTGTGAGAGACACAGAGATACAGAGAGAGACACACGGAGAGAGAGAAAGAGAGAAGTAGGGGGGAGCTGTCTGGAGAGAGCTAGCAGCAGTCCTGCATGTCATTAATCAAATGCACCCACATAAACACACACTCAAAACCTACACTGATCCTGTCCATGCCCGCCCACACACACACGCACGCACACAAATCTACAAAGTAATGGCAAAAGACAGCACGTGTGTGCACCCGGACACACACACACCTCTTAAATAGGGACAAGGACAGCAAACAAATTACCTCAAAGAGGAATGGGCAAGCACTAATGGCCATTAATTACCGCTTCTCCAATTTGTCACTGGAGACGAGCACACGTGCGCACAGGCACACAAAAGGAAGTCACGACATGGACCAAACCCAACGGGAGCGCTTCCCTCGGGTTTTACAGGGAAAACACTCAAAAGAAACAGCCCTCCCACCCACCCGGGCCACATGTTTCTCCACAAACGACACATTCTAATGCAGGCCGAAGTAGACAGGGCGAAGGACAAAATGTGGTAAACAGATCGAAACAAACTCAAACGGATATATAAGAAACTTCCATCGATTCCCCAGGCCCCGCCCCCGCCCCCGCCAAGAGTTGGAACCTTGAGCTAGGGTTCAGATGAACTGACAGGGTTGATGCGTAACGATGTGTTGGCCTGCATTTCAGGCATCATGGAACAGAGGCGTTAACAACTAAAAGGGAGGTCATTAAGATTCTTGAGTTAGACCTGTACATTTAACCCTTGTGTTATCTTCGGGTCATTCTGACCCATCAGTCATTGTGACCCACCGTCGTATTGCGACAAATTTACCGCATACAGACAAAGTGAAGCATTTTCTTTTAACAGCTAGGCTGTCTCAGACCCCCCACATTGCAAAGGTTAAAAGAAAATTATTTTAATTTGTTTTTGTATTGGGTAAAATTGGGTAAACACAACGATGGTTCGTTATGAACCTTTGGGTCATGTGACCCGAAGGCAGCACGAGGGTTAACTTAGCTAGGTGGCTAACATCAAGCGAAAGGAAATACATAAGTCACCAAAGTTTCTGGAACACAGTCAGAGACGTTATCCTCCTTCGGGTACACTACCTAAAAATATACAAAAAAACACCCATCGCTTGAAACCTCCGCATGTCCGTTGAGATATGTGACGCAGTCCCATCGGAAAACTACTAGTGGTTCCCAATACATTGTTCCCGCAAATCTTTCATCACAAACGTTTTAGTCTGAAGGCTCTGTCAGTTGCGTATATGATGTCAGTCGATGGGCCCTGCTGTTGTTTATTTATGAGTGTGACCACGTGTGTTGTGGCGTTGTTGTTATTATTATTTATGGGGTAGTGATTGTGAAACATAAAGTGCCACAGCTGCCTTGGCTGCTAGATGTGTGTGTGTGTGTGTGTGCAGTATATTGGAGCAGTGCCAGTGGTTCAGGAGTCGTACTTGACGACTTGCTGTGCGGCAACGTGATCCGAAAGCTCCACAACGTCATCCAGGGGAAAATGACCAAGCGTGCTCCTGAACGCACAAGATATCAGCAGAGATATTAAAACCGATCAGCTTCGGCTCGAGGAACCCCGGTCAGCTGCGAGTGCAGAGCATTCAGGAGGAGGCGTGTGTAGTATTTTCCCCCTAAACAGCCCACTTCATTACCTTGATCTCTTGTTCTGGGTTTTTTTCCTGGGGCCGAGGGAGGAGGAGGAGGATCGATACGGGGCATTTCTGAAGAGGGAGGAAGGAGGGCTGTGCACGCGGGACGTGTCAGACGGGCTAACACTGTACGCCGCACACTCCATTAGACGTCCCCGATGTGTGCTGGCGCGCACGCACGCCCAAGGGCGGCCGTACGACATGTGTGTTCCTCTTTCGTCGTGCCTTTGTTGAGTTGTGTGGCGTTTCAGTGTGTATGTACAGTGCGTGTGTGTGTGTTTGCACCATATGTGTATGTGCGTGTGTCTCTTTTGCTCCCCCCCCCCCCAAGGCTAGGTGCAGACAGTGACTGATGTATGTCATGGTGTGTGTGTGGGGGGGGGTTTGTGGGGGGGGGGGGGGGGTGTGATGGCAGTGGGTCTTCTTTCCTCCAGGACTGATGGCACTCTATCATTAACCACAAAGTCGTTTGCAATCATCTCCGAACCGTCAGCCAAGGTGAAGGGAAACGTACATGACACACTGATGGTATGGGTCACACCGCCTTGAGGATGGGTCTAGGTTATATGAACTTGGGGTTGGGTTTCGGAACAGATGGGCAGATATGTGGGTGCTTAGTCTAGATGCAACCGACCTGGGTGTGGGTCCTCATGAAGTAAGGACTGGAGCTGGAGCCATCCCAACGCCTTCAGGGTGAGGACTGATCCTAACAACTGTAGGTTGGGTGTAACGTGTTTGTGTGTCTGAGTAAGTGATAATGTGGGTATGCATGAGTTGAGCGAAAATGGAAAAGAATATGGAAAAGGAGAGACGGATAAAAAAGACTCGGAATATATTAACTTTGGATACCACCCAGCCCACACCACACGTACACAACCCAGAAAGGGCCTGCAATACACACTCACGCCTACAGCACGTGCTTCACCAAAGCAAACCCTCCAAAATCACTCCTCGTCGACCCGGTCACCGAACGGACGCCGCCGCCATCTCAAACGACCCCCCCCCCCCCCCTCTGTCCTTTTCGCAAAAATCAGACCAGCGCGTTCGGTCGCCGCCGATTCGTGCGTCTATTCCAAGCACGTACGGCACGAGCTTTTGGAGCAAGACACACACAAAAAAAAAGTCCATGCGGGCTGTCATCAATCTTTTGATTACGGCGCGTGGCGGCTCACTCAAGGGGTTCTCAAGGATGGCGAAGCTTAATAAGTCTATTCCTTGTGCCGAACCTGCTCCTTTATTATGTCCCTTATCTGTCCCATCAGCTGTCTAATAAAGCTCATCGCCATTGGCTTCTGGTACTAAGTCCCTACCCCCCGTCGCTGTAGTGTAAGCGGGAGCATGCTCAGTAGCCTATGATTCCCACTCAGCGTCGATGGCGACGGCATGCGGGTCCCTGGGCGTCGGTGCGCGTGGGTGTTTGTGTGTCCGTATCGCTTCCGTTTGACATTGAATTCGATTAGTTTTAGCTGGAGGTCATTTTCAAGCCGCGTTTGTTCCTTCTTGTTCTGTTTTCTTCAATGTATCCCAGGTTGTCAAGTTCAGGATTGCTAGGTTAAGAGTCATCTCTTTATGAGAGGTGATACTGCGCCACGGCTATTCATAGCGATCTATTTAAAAAGTATTTAAGATGTATCCTTACTGCCTTCTGCAAAAATTGGGATGCATAGAATACAAACACACGATCATGACGTAGGCCTTGGTAACTAATATGAGTCTAACACGTTCTATTTCAAGAGAGAAAACTGAAAGGGTGCTACCAAAACTGGGATATTCCTGACAACCCAGAGAAAAGAAAGACTGGGAATATTCGATTCAGGTTCAAAGTAAGTAGGCCTCATGCGATCCTACCCCACACTCTAAAACAGACTCACGCAAGACAACATGAAGAACCGTTTTGAATTCCCATAATTAGAAAGGGGATCGAGCACAAATATTTCTCAACAAGTGTAAACTCAGCATCATCATTTTAGGCAAACCATTGTCGATCTGAATGTTATTGGGTGTGGCGTCTCGCTGTGAGGCCGCATGGAGTACAGTACTGAAGAGGCACAGAGAGACAGACTGAGTACAGAATATGCCTTCTCATAGCACCAGCCTACTAAATAGGTCATGGTTGCATCCTGACTGTTTGTGTCAGGATGACACTGCGATTAGGAAGCTGCAGGCAGATAATCAGGTAGCTACAACTCCTTCGCTGAAAGCAATTTTCCCGTCAGCACTTAATCTGTCTGAGAAACAGAGCAGTGGAGTGTGCCGTGAAGGTTTTGCCACCCACACAACTTGTGCAGTGGAGAGAGAGCGAGAGCGAGAAAGAGAGAGAGAGAGTAAGAGAGAGAAAGAGTTCTATCAAATGTCTGGAGGGGAGAAGGATTGAAATAAACCGACAATGTCTGTCATGACATCATACTGACGTCTGTGACTGAGCCAATCCACGGCACAATGAAATGTGATTTTTAGCCATACGTGTGTGTGTGTGTGTGTGCTGAGCTGAACCCGGTTGTGTGAGTGAGAGCATGTGTCTGACAAGCGTCTGAGAGACTTCCGGATGAAAAGGTGATAATGTCTGTTGAAATATGTCGGTCACGCCTTCTACCTATGGTGCAAACTGCTGTCGAGCCAAAGTAGCTTTAACTTAGTGTGTGTGTGTAAACACACAAACACATATGTTCACCCTGCATACCCACAGAGAAACACTCATACAGCATTGTGTATACAAAACACAAGCGCATACCACTGCAGTAAAACACCATACAGTTAACCTTACACCCCCCACCCCCTTCACACACACACACACACAGAGAATGCAAATACTCCACCAAAGTATGAGTCATGGGTACTAAAAGACACGTTCCAAAAGGCAACATGCTGATTTGTCGATGAGACTGCAGCCGTAACCCCCGCAGACTCCAGAGGCTGACGCAAAACCTCAATCCCCGGTGGCTGGAATGTCCCTCGGCGGGCCTGCCTGTGTGCTTCCCAGACTCTGTGGTTGGGATTCAAAGCCCTTGGTTCAAGATGACGGACAGCCGTTTCTTAGCGGTCACCGAGCTGGCTGTTCAGCGTTCGTGTCTCGTTCTCGACACAGCCCATCAGTCGGGAAGACAAAGTGCTGTGAACCTCAGTACTTCCTGCCCAGAAACTTCCATTTGCTTCCTTGACAAAAGCACAACTACTCTCCCTTTTCTCTCTCTCTCTCTCTGGCTCTCCTGTCCTCTTTCTCCTCCTCTTTCTCAGTTCTCTCTCTCCCTCAATTTCTCTCTGAAAAGCAAGCCGTATAATTTGAATTATTGTAGAAGCAAAAGGAACACAGAGCAGACATACAGTATAATGTGTGTGTGTGTTGTGTGTGTGGGTGGGTGGTGTACGTGATTAAGTGAAAGTAATAAACATTCAATAACAGAAGCCACAAATGGAAAGAGTTTTAAATCGCACTTGGACAGATTTCAATATTGACAGAGAAACAGTTATTTGATTGTTGCTTCTGTCATCAGTTAGTTAGCAGCCAAAACGACGTCCTAGTGTGGCTGTGAGGGGAGGTGGTCTAGACATGACACCCCTTTATCTGCCTTTTCTCCTCTCCATCAGTCACTGATGAAGAGAGGGAAAGAGATATCGGATGGTGGATGGCAAAACGTACGGGTGGGAGATTGTAAGCGTGTGGGTGTGTGTGTGAATGCGTGGGTGGCAGAGAGCGCGAATGACAAAGGGAAAGAACGAGAGAGAGAGAGAGAGAGAGAGAGAAAGAGAGGGATCATTCTGCCGTATCAAGGCTCCTCAGGAAGATGTATACGAATCCAAAAAGCAACAGAGAAATAATAACTCCCGTGCAATCTCCCAGCCAAATACTCTTGTGATACACAGAGCACATTATCAATCAATAATCCATTAGTGTCTCCTGGCTGATTGTGTCTGAAGCCCCCACAAGCAGCTTTGCTGACAAACACACACACACTTCTCACTCCCTCCGAGTCGCTGGGACATCCAACGCACTGTGAAGCTGCATCGCTGTGCCTCAGTGGAACGATCTATCGCACTGCGCCACCGATGGCTGATTGACCGAGACGGAAGAAGAGTGTAGAAAGGAGGAAGAATCGGGGGGAGGGAGAGAGAGAGAGACAGAGAGAGAGAGAGATGGGGTGGGAGGGAGTGAGGGAGGGAGGGAAGGAGGGGTAAATCTACCCAAATGGGTCTGTTCAGGAGACGTCAACCCTTGATTTGAACTTCCGGCCTCGTTTGCAGTCTGCTGTGGGTGGCACATTGGAACCACAGGCCCAAGGGTTGAAACAACTACACATCCCAAAATGCCTGTGTGGGTGTGTGGGTGTGTACCTCGTTGACGTTGATGCCGTGCCTCCTCATGTAGTCCCTGTCGTTGACCTGGCCTCCCTCGGCAAAGTCCATGGTCAGGATCCGCTTGGTGGACAGATCCCAGTGGATCTTAGGAACCTGGGGAGCGCACGGGCGGAGAGGAGAAAGGACGGGAGAGTGAGACGGGGGTAAATGTAGGCATAGGTGCATGAGTGTCTGGATACGCAAACAGGTTTGACCCTTCTTCTCTTTTACCCTGGTGCGCTGTCTGTGTGTACGCCTGGATGAGGTCACACACACACACACACACCAACTCTCACAGTATATTAGCTCAGGCAAAAGGTGGGGGGTGAAATGCTCTCTTAGTAATCATTTTCAGGCCTTGGAGTCATTTTCAAGCCTTCGCAGAACATGCTTTTATACTGCCCACATTGAATTACCAGCCCAAACCTTTAACCTATACACACACAAAAGACACCACACACCTAGTTTTCACGCTCTCTAAAAACATGCACACACACCCTCACACAAGTTTATAAAAAAAACCATGTCTGTTATTCCTCAGAGCTAGCCAGAGGGGGGTTTGTGGCTTCCCCCTCGTGTCCTGATAAGATCCTATCATGGCTGTGACGCACTAGGAACCATATCTCCAGGACCATTCGGAATCATTCAGATCAATAGTGTTTCCTCCTAATCCTTGCCTGGAGACGTCGGGCTAATCCACACTCAGTTTGGTTCACTTTTAACTCTTGGTCATGAGGCCTGGATGTGCAGAGAAGGGGAAATAGACCAGTGGCAAGACTGGTTGTGTCGCATGTCAGTGTTTGTCTTGGGGTGTGTCACAGTACAGCACGTGTTTTTTTGGTTTGTTTATTTTGTTTGCTTGCTGTGCATTTGTTTATTTTCATGCATGTGGGGGTTTGATATAGCAAGTTTGAAATGTATTTGAAATGTAAAAAGTACAACTATAGGCACATCAGCTTCCTTGCACACAGTTGGTCAGGGAAAGGGGGGGGGGGGGGGGGGTGAAGGTAGACGAGACAAACAGGTAGCCCAGACAAACAGGTAGCCCAGACAAACAGGTAGCCCAGACAAACAGGTAGCGCAGACAAACAGGTAGCCCAGACAAAAAGGTAGCGCAGACAAACAGGTAGCCCAGACAAACAGGTAGCGCAGACAAACAGGTAGCCCAGACAAAAAGGTAGCCCAGACAAACAGGTAGCCCAGACAAACAGGTAGCGCAGACAAACAGGTAGCCCAGACAAACAGGTAGCCCAGACAAACAGGTAGCGCAGAAAAACAGGTAGCGCAGACAAACAGGTAGTGCAGACAAACAGGTAGCCCAGACAAACAGGTAGCGCAGACAAACACGTAGCGCAGACAAACAGGTAACGCAGACAAACAGGTAGCCCAGACAAACAGGTAGCGCAGACAGACAGGTAGCCCAGACAAGGTTGACAGGAGGGGGTGAGGGGGTTAGGAGGGCTCCAAAGCTTATGCCAGCCTTAACATGTGCAAATCCATGTATACATACAAACATAAAGAACCTTACACAAAAAGACACTCGAAAAAAACACCCGACAACGGCACAGTAGGGTGGGCGGCTGCAAATCAAATCATAGATCTGGAGATGGACATCCTGTAAATCCAGTGCATTACTGATGTCATGTGTTGTGTGCATCATCTTGCCATTTGCAATGACGGTTACTTGGGTCCTGTCGAGGATCTATTGCAGAGCTGTAGGCAACGTGATGCAGAGCACAGGGGCAGGAAGGGGGATCTTTTCACACAGCCGCATCCTGGACAGTTTCCATCGCAGCCTCTGTGCATTTAGGTTGTCCTAATCTCTCCGTAGTTGCACTCACGTGTTTTTACACATCCCCCTATTTGTATTGTCGGGGCACCTGATTGGTTAGAGGGCCTAACAAGTCGAACTAGTTACTTCTTCCACCCACATGAGTGGCATAGTCCCACAACTTCTATTTTCTGCAAAACCAAGATACCAAATTCGTAAAATATTTCAGGTACTGTTTGTGACGTGGCAGTAGAATTGAGTAGCATGATTTGACGAAATATAGCCCCTAGTGCATAAAGAAAACGTTTTTGACTCAAACATTTCAATGCTCCCTCACACACACACACACACACAGTCTCTTTCTCTCATCACTCTCATCACCCTGTCATATGAGCGTATCTTTACGTGCGTGAGATAGAGCGTGTGTGTGTGTGTGTGTGTGTACCTTGAGGAAGGGGAAGTGCCCCAGCATGCCGGCCACCTTCTCTGCGTTGCGCCCCTCGTTGAGGAAGTCCAGCTCCAGAGGCATATTCTTCTTGGCCTCCTCGACCAGCCACATGAAGGCAAAGTCTGGGAACACCCAGTGGACCATCCTCAGCAGCGCCTAGGCACCACACACACACACACACACACACACATATACACACTGGATATATACACACACTCATGAACACATACGTCATGCAAAGACGTGCAAATAAACACGCAGGACATGTGACTTAGACACGGCAATGATAATGAGCGAGGCGCACAAGCGCCACACACACCTCCATGAGCACGATGTCTTGGGAGCTCTGCGCCTGGACCTTGGGGTGCTGGACCTTCACGGCCACAGTCCTCCCATCACGCAGCACGGCCTTGTGGACCTGGGCCAAGGAGGCGGCGCCCTGGGGCTTCTCCTCGAAGGCGACGAACAGGTCTGAGAGCTACGGGAGGGGGATCAACTTTTTGATCAGTATCGGGCAAACAAGAAGGCAAACGGATACACAGAGAGCTATGCTTTGCTATGGGTGGGGGGGGGGCATCCTTTCTGCACATGTGTGTGCACGTGCGTGTTCCGTCTGTGTTCACCCAGCCTGTGTGTGTGCGCGCGTCGGTGTTCAGCTCCGTCGTATCAATCAGTAAGCTGGGATTTTGCCGCATGACCGGGTTTTCCTAATGGTGCTGCTGAAACGACACTCCATCCATCTGCCTGGCACGGGGCACACGGGGCGGGACATGAGACACATCGCATCAGCGACCTCTTTCCATCTCTCTCTCTCTCTCTCCATCTCTCCCCATCTCTCTCTCCCCATCGCTCTCTCCATCTCTCTCTCTCCCCATCTCTCTCTCTCCATCTCTCCCTCTCTCTCTCTCTCTCCATCTCTCTCCATCTCTCTCCATCTCTCTCCATCTCTCTCCCCATCTCTCTCTCTCCATCTCTCTCCATCTCTCTCTCCCCATCTCTCTCTCTCCATCTCTCTCTCCCCATCTCTCTCTCTCCATCTCTCTCTCTCCATCTCTCTCTCCCCATCTCTCTCTCCCCATCTCTCTCTCTCCATCTCTCTCTCTCCATCTCTCTCTCTCCCCATCTCTCTCTCCCCATCTCTCTCTCCCCATCTCTCTCTCTCCATCTCTCTCTCTCCATCTCTCTCTCTCCATCTCTCTCTCTCCCCATCTCTCTCTCCCCATCTCTCTCTCCCCATCTCTCTCTCTCCATCTCTCTCTCCCCATCTCTCTCTCTCCATCTCTCTCTCTCCATCTCTCTCCATCTCTCTCTCTCCCCATCTCTCTCTCCCCATCTCTCTCTCCCCATCTCTCTCTCCCCATCTCTCTCTCTCCATCTCTCTCTCTCCATCTCTCTCTCTCCATCTCTCTCTCTCCCCATCTCTCTCTCCCCCCCCCCCATATCTCCATCTTCCCCAGGCCACCGGGCAACTGGGTCCTATGGTGGCGTACCTCTATCCTCCTTTCACTCATGAGACAGGCCCATGGGTGCCAGATTGCCCTTTCTCCTTTCCTACCTCTCTGAGCCTCCCTTTCTTCACCCTCCTGACTCTCTGAGTGTCATTAGATCCAGGTGGTGGTGGTGGGGAGGGGGAGGGGGGGTGACTTAGATGACACTGGGACAGATATCTTGTTACACACACACACACACACGTTAAAAACACAAACACATGAGAAAAGAACTCATGTGAACCCCCCCCCCCCCAAAAAAAAAAAAACCCGGCAACTTTTCTCGTCCAGTGAACACGATGACAAGATTTATTCACGGTTGAGAGCAGGCCTGGCCCCGGCGCCGTTTGGGCCGGCGCCCTGCGTGTCAGTCAAGACGCTGGCGCATCTGTGCGGCCGGCCAAACAGGCGGTGAGCGAGCATCAAATGGGCAGCGGAGCAGGTAGGGAGACTGGCACGGGCTGAGAGCCAGGGTCTGTTTGGGGCCCGTCGTGCCAGGTGAGCAGTGCCCAGTGCCAGGAGACTGGCATCGGTTGCCAGGGAAAAGAGGGCATTCTGCTCTCAGTTATACCATGACTCACCCCCTCCCCTGCAATGGAAAGCCCGTCTGCATGTACACATGGGACACACGCAGACATACACAAATTCACTACAAAACCCCACTGGGAACCTGGCTCACACCCAATCATTAACACAAACACACACACACACTATCTAAATCCCAAGGCTTAGTAACATACATTCACAGCATGTTGGGACACAGTCTTGATTCAGGGTCTTTGCATGCACAGATTGGAGAGGGAAAGACAATAAGTAGGTGAGGTCTCCAAATAATCCCCAATAATTGCGATTGTCGTTTGTCCAACCATGTCAAAATCCTGACCATACCAAGTTGCTTTCAAGCCCGGGGGAACAGTCACTATCGTCGCATTTCTTGACTGGTCTTTTTCACTCTCGTCCTGAACGCATCCACGCTCACCTCACATGGGGCGTCCGACAGCTACTAATAGCCATCTCTCCAGTCCCCCAACTGTGGACAGTCAGTGTCGTAATTAGGTGTGGGGGTGTGAAGGTTAAGTAGGAACTCCTGAGGGCCCCCCCCCCCCCTCAGAACACACACACACACAGCTGACGAGCACTATACCACAGGCCGTCTGTTGTCACATGCAATATGCAACACCCCCCACCCCCCTCCCACACACACACACACACAGAGAACCCCTTTTGTTGCTATTATAATAGCCCATTTGATAGCCTGGGAGTTAACATATGGCGGTGTCATAGCCAATAAGCCACCTCTTACCCACTGCCTCACACATCCTCCCGAGTCACACCCCGGTCGTGGCGGTGCGTCACACTATAGCGGCTCCCGAGAGAGGGCCGATGCAGCATTTTAATAGGCTGTGTCGTAGTGGGTTAATGGGTGTCACGTTTCATATAGCCTCCAGGCCACTCCCCCCCCCCCCCCACCCCCACACACACACACACACACGTCGACACCGCTACATCAGTGGGTGAGCCACACAATATGCTCCGCACGAGAGACAGTGGTCTTGCTTTTACTGTTGGAGGTGAATACAGTATCTAAATGAATACTAGTCTGTGCGGTGGACGCAATCACGTGGTGTGTCTCACGGAACATGTAATATCCAAAAAGGCATGTGTCCCCATTGAATATATTCCCTCATTAGCGTCCACAAAATGGCATCAAAGTCAGGACCAAAAAGACATGGCTTCCAAAATACACCAGTTCCTATTTTCCCATCTGTAAATGCATTTTTGTGCACACGCTGAGGAACAACATGACCTACAACAGCTATAACCTCCTGACTCAACGATGACAGACCGCCACCAAATGCCACTGTACAACCTTTCCCTTCTCTCCCTCTTTTATACCGCTTCCCTAAACATGTATTCCCCTCTCTCTCCCTCTCTCCCTCTCTCTCTCTCTCTCTCTCTCTCTCTCATATGTTCCTCTGGACAGCAGTGTAGCAGTGCTGGCCTTTTGTGAAATTATCTGATAATCTGCATCATTTTCTTTTTTTGTGTGTGTGTGTGTGTGTGTGTGGGGGGGGGGACGTGGCGGAGGCAGCGGGCTTATCTAAGGCCCACTCCGAAGGACAGGGGCCACGTGGATCATCCGACAACGTTGACGCCGATGGCCTGATAACGCGGCGGTGATCTATGACCTCCCCTGGGAGATGGCGACTGCAGAGGGGACGGGCAGAGAGGAGGAGGTTGGCCATGATTGTTCTCTGGCATAGTGGTAATCTCTCAAACTGGGGGGGAAATCAATCAAAACAATGGAGAGAGAGAGAGAGAGATAGAGAGAGATAGAGACAATGGGAAAAGCGGAAACAATAGAATTGTTAGAGATAAATGGAAATTAAAAGGAGAAAGAAAGAGACAGAGATACCGAGAGAGAGACAGAGAGAGACTGGACACATCACAAGTTTGGTGCAAGAGTGGAGCAACTACAAAAAGGTTGTTTGTAAAGAATGGGAAAGAGACGTGTAAGGATTGCACACACACACACACACACACAATCGTGTCAACTCCCCAAAACAATTCCAACTCTATCATCTTGTGTGCACTCCAACTGTGTCATAAATATGAATGCCTGC
>NC_085026.1:6602703-6708982 GCF_963692335.1 Osmerus eperlanus | reverse complement strand
ACTGGGTAAATAATGGGAATAGTGAGTCTGGAAATCCGTGTCTGGATGCTCTGGTAGTGCATATAATAAGAACCAATCAACAAGCAGTAATGTGTGTCTTTTTGTCAAATTAGTCAAGGTTTGTATTTCAACAATTGCATGCAATGTCATGCATGGTTTTAATTCATCCACCTCATATGTTATGCTATATGTGAAATATGATTGTTCGGAGGATGATAACTTGATAGACGTGTTTCTACAACTAAATTAGAAGCAAATCAGCAAGTACATGACGTTCATCACTGTTTAGGGTTACAGAAACAGTTATTTCTATTCTTACCCCCAACCTCTTCCTGGGCTCTCTCTCAATTTACATCACACTCCATCCCTCTCTCACCCCCTTGCCGTCGCACCATCTCTCTCAACTGCCACTCATCTGTTTAATTAAAAAATGCATCAATTTGTTCGTCTACATTTCTCAATCTGTGAGTTCTGTAAGCAATCACAGTGTTTTCTGTTTGTACGTTTCGACATGCATTCATTTTGACAGCTCAAATGTTTTGGCCCAATCTAAAATGGCTTCTCGTCTGAGAGCCTGGTCATCGGTTGGGGCTCTTTCTGGCCTGATCCGTGTGCACTGAGGTGAGCAAAGTGTTGTGGAGAGGCAGTCACACGAAAAGGTGACTGTGAGAAACGAGGGGAGAAAACAATGATTTCATCCTTTGCCGTCGGGGTAAGACACCAAAACCACGAAGCAAATACGGACCCCACTCGCACACACCGACGACAAATGTGCACGCGTATGGATAAACACGGCGACGCGCAACGCCAGTGCGCTCGTTAAGAAGCCGTCTCGTTTCAGCGGCACGCCCACTTAAGGCACTTAAGTTGTCGCTCAGTCGGTTTTTGGGCATGGCTGACAAAGATAATCACTAGCTTTCCCGGCTAACACAAAGCTACACGTGAGGGAAGGAAGTTGTGTTTGGGAAATACCACAGAGCCGCTTCGGCTTTGCTGACACCCTAATGGCTGTGGTGAGGTGCCATGTCGCTGCTGTGAAAGGTGTAATTAAAGGAGTTATTTGCCTCCTCTCAACTATCTCTCGCTAAACACAAAACTGTCCCTATATGATATACAGTTAGTATACTGTATATGTAATTATTATTATTTGACCTTAGAGACAGTATTCCAGAATGAGATAAGATGGCGTCGGTGTGTTTTGTGTCTGTGTGCTATGTCCCTGTGCTGTACATACCCACCAGAGAAAAGCAGTTTTCCATCACAAAGGTGTTACACACAGATGCACTTCTGTGCCTACATCTCCCACTCCCCTCCCTGCCTCCTTCTTTCTATCTATACTCTCTCGCTGGTTGAAGATGTTAATCACACATTCCGAGGCTGTAAAACAGAGGATGAGAGCAAACTCTATGAATATGAAAGCAGGCCCAGCTGGGTCTCTCATAATCACAGGCAAAGAGAGAGAGAGAGAGAGAGAGAGAGAGAGAGAGAGAGAGAGAGAGAGAGAGAGAGAGAGAGACGGGGAAAACAAGAGAGAGAGGAGGATCGAATGCAAGAGAGAGTCAGATTAGCACTGTAAAGATTTAACGATCCCTGCGCCATATTAAATAAATCTGCTATGGTTAAAACACTATCTTTGTGAGGCCCTGGTTCGTGGAAGAGTATACTAAGGCATACCTAGCCTATCTTTTTATTGTCATTTTCTGGCATTGACAGAAACTCTGAACAAACCTTGAAAAGATAACAGATATACCGCATAACCATTTAATGGACAGACCCCTCATATAAAGTAAGGACAATGCTTGTGCATGCTATGAACCTCTTAGTCACCGACCAACTTTCAAAGACAAAAGTGTGTAGCCTTTGGATCCAACTCCATCACCAGTTCCTATTGAGGCGTTCAGGCCCGTAGGATGGTGGGATGACAGAGAGGAATGGGCAAAGGGAGAGAGGGAGGCTTTAGCGCCAAGCTACCACATACATCATGATCAGGGAGGGCCTGTCAAAGACCTACTGGAACCACTATTGATGGCTAGCTTGAACCTAGCTTCCCTCCACTCTACAAAGCAGGCAGTCTCCAACCGAAGAACGTAGTAGCCTTTTAACGGCTACCTTTAGCCTAGCGTCTCTAGCCTTGCAAACTGGCAGGCTGGAAGGAGGAACTCGTATCAATGTCTACCTTAAGTAGACACCTTAAAATGCTAAGCTAGTCTTCTAGAACTTGGAAGTCGACATTGATAGTTAGTAACACTAACATCAGATGTGACACGACCACAACATCACAGCCCACAGCTTGCGCTAGGTTGGCAGGTGTAGAGCTACCAAAATGGGCGGCCTATCGAAAACTGTGACCAGGGGTCGCTGTTCTAATGGCTTGCCATACTGTTCAGCAACCTAACCCTTACCCTAACATGGGCAAGCCATTAGAACAGCGCTCTCAGGTCACAGTTTTTCAATAGGCTGGTAGGCTACAACACCGGCCAACCAACATCGATCTGAAGCTTTGGAGCTGCTAGTCGCAGCTAATAAACTAAGACATACATGAATGGAGCCACTATGGAAAACTAACATAGGTAATGCTTTTAGTCACTAAGGAAATATGTCTGCCTGCACGCTGAAAGCTTTCCCTTGCAGTGTTGCCAACTTTGCAATTTGGTTGGACATCTCCTGGGACATCTGCGGATGGCTCAATTGGTGCTGACTTGTTCATTTATTTGATGAACCACACCCGTTTAGATATTGACCCCTTAATTGGTCAATATCTCAAAAACTAAATAGTATATCAACAGGTTCTATACAAGTTTTGATAAGGTTGCTCCAATAATAATGCAGCCCCCCCCCCCCCCCCCCCCCAAAAAAAAAAGAAATTACATAAAATAAAATACAATTTACCCTTCATGGATTGAAACCCTAATAAATTAGAACCAATACTTTCATGGTGCTTGTGACATTGCTTGGTTAGAATTCGGAGGACCTCTTTTGAAACTCTGTCTTAACAGTAACCGTTCACTTATTCAATTTTTCCTCCATTTCCTTCATTTTATTCTTTCCTTGCTTTGCAGTCCATTAGTTCATCTCCACAGTAGGCCCCACAGAGTGTCTGCTATCCCAGGGCTTGAATGTATGTGACAATCAGGCTGGCAATGTGGAGGCTGTGAGCAGACGTGGGCATGGGGAAGATGGAGAGATAGCATTCTGCCTCTGGGAGGATGGAGAATTAGAGGGGAGAGCAAGGGAGAGAGAGAGAGTGAGAGACAGGGAGAGAGAGGGAGAGAGGGAGAGAGAGGGAGAGAGAGAGACAGGGAAAGATAGAGAGAGAGACAGAGAGAGAGAGATAGAGGGGAAGAAAGTGTGAGAGAAGAGAAAAAGTGAGAAAGAGAGGATGAGACAAAGATAGAGAAAGAGCATGTGAGAGAGAAGAAAATAATAAAGAGGGAAAGAAAGGGACGAAGAGAGGCGCTACGAGAGCGATTGTACGATGTGCATTTATGGTAATATCTTAATCTCTTCTCCATGGAGTGGAGGAGACCCGGGAGGCACTCTCTCTCTCTCCCTCTCCTGCTCGCCCCTCTCCCTCTCCTGCTCGCCCCTCTCCCTCTCCTGCTCGCCCCTCTCCCTCTCCTGCTCGTCCCTCTCCTGCTCGCCCCTCTCCCTCTCCTGCTCGCCCCTCTCCCTCTCCTGCTCGCCCCTCTCCCTTTCCCGCTGGTCCCTCTCCTGCTCGCCCCTCTCCCTTTCCCGCTGGTCCCTCTACCTCTCCTGCTCGTCCCTCTCCTGCTCGCCCCTCTCCCGCTGGTCCCTCTCCCTCTCCTGCTCGTCCCTCTCCCTTTCCCTCTGGTCCCTCTCCTGCTCGCCCCTCTCCCTTTCCCGCTGGCCCCTCTCCCTCTCCTGCTCGTCCCTCTCCCGCTCGTCCCTCTCCCTCTCCTGCTCGCCCCTCTCCCTCTCCCGCTCGTCCCTCTCCCTCTCCTGCTCGTCCCTCTCCTGCTCGCCCCTCTCCCGCTGGTCCCTCTCCCTCTCCTGCTCGTCCCTCTCCCTTTCCCTCTGGTCCCTCTCCTGCTCGCCCCTCTCCCTTTCCCGCTGGCCCCTCTCCCTCTCCTGCTCGTCCCTCTCCCGCTCGTCCCTCTCCCTCTCCTGCTCGCCCCTCTCCCTCTCCCGCTCGTCCCTCTCCCTCTCCTGCTCGCCCCTCTCCCTCTCCTGCTCGCCCCTCTCCCTCTCCCGCTCGTCCCTCTCCCTCTCCTGCTCGCCCCTCTCCCTCTAGTCCCTCTCCCTCTCCCGCTCGTCCCTCTCCTGGTCGCCCCTCTCCCTCTCCTGCTTGCCCCTCTTCCTCTCCTGCTCGCCCCTCTCCCTTTCCCGCTGGTCCCTCTCCTGCTCGCCCCTCTCCCTTTCCAGCTGGTCCCTCTCCTGCTCGCCCCTCTCCCTTTCCCGCTGGTCCCTGTCCCTCTCCTGCTCGTCCCTCTCCTGCTCGCCCCTCTCCCGCTGGTCCCTCTCCCTCTCCTGCTCGCCCCTCTCCCTTTCCCGCTGGTCCCTCTCCCTCTCCTGCTCGCCCCTCTCCCTCTCCTGCTCGTCCCTCTCCCGCTCGTCCCTCTCCCTCTCCCGCTCGTCCCTCTCCCTCTCCTGCTCGTCCCTCTCCCGCTCGTCCCTCTCCCTCTCCTGCTCGCCCCTCTCCCTCTCCCGCTCGTCCCTCTCCCTCTCCTGCTCGTCCCTCTCCCGCTCGTCCCTCTCCCTCTCCTGCTCGCCCCTCTCCTGCTCGCCCCTCTCCTGCTCGTCCCTCTCCCGCTCGTCCCTCTCCCGCTCGCCCCTCTCCCTCTCGCCCCTCTCCCTCTCCCGCTCGTCCCTCTCCCTCTCCCGCTCGCCCCTCTCCCTCTCCTGCTCGCCCCTCTCCCGCTCGTCCCTCTCCCTCTCCTGCTCGCCCCTCTCCCTCCTGCTCGCCCCTCTCCCTCTCCTGCTCGCCCCTCTCCCTCTCCTGCTCGCTGCTCTCCCTCTCGTCCCTCTCCCCCGGCTTCGAGATGCTCTAACCACACGTGTCGAGGCAGTCATCTTCTCATAACAGATGTGTTTTATCCTAAGAGCTTATTCTGCCACTTGCTAACACACTCATATACCGACCCTGTTACCAGTGCATTCTGCATCTTTCTTTGTAATATTTGGAAATCCTTAAGCTGCCATCATGTCACATTAGAGATTCAAAAGCATTTGGGAGCCTATTGAAGCAGACAACCCGTGTGTAGATGTCATTGGCTGAATTCACATTCCTTCCATGTTTGAATACAGACCCTCCCTCGATCTATCCCCACATAAGGAAAGGCCTTGTCAAGTTGAACTCTAATCATTTACATCCAGGTCAAAACAAATGTGGAATGTTGTTTTAACTACAGTTGTTTGACAGAAATGTATGTGATACAAATATGTATACATTTTCATGAATGTTCCCTAATGTTCAGAATCAATGCCCCACTGGGGTCGGAACGAGGCTGCTGAGGACAGTGTGTTGGAGAGTAGGGGGTCCAGGTTTGAACATTGACGAAACCATGTGATCATGAATAATGTCATGTCTGTGTAGTGACATGATCATGGCGAGCCTCACGAGAACACGCCAGGTTGTGCGAGCATTATCGTAGCCACACGTGTAATGGTTTAAGACACCTGCTTACATTCCGTGTGTGAAATTTCACTTCAGCGGAGGAAGCTGGGTGGGTGTAATGTGCAATCACAGGGTGGGGAAATCACTTTACTTGCATGTTTCGGGTTAAGGTATCCTCAAGCTAACCGGTCAGAACGTGTATGCTAATTTGGCGTGCATCAAGATGCAAATGTATGCATGCGGGCTGCAGCCCTTGTGGGCGGCACCTGCGGGGAGACTCCGACTTAGCTCAAGATGAGTTATGACACAAACAAAACCGGTCCCCATCGAAACCCATTCAGGAGGAGGGGTGACGGTGTTGGCATCGGAATGGCAAAGTGGCCAGCATGGCTGTTGGCGACAAAAATAGAACTGGCTGATAGATGAAAAGAGCATCGCTGCTTCTCAGATTGTTTGCCTTGTGGCTACAGCTCGGTTCTCACCGCTAATGACAAAAGCACACAGAACGGAGTACAGCTTCGTATTTAGAAGTAAAGAGGAAAAAGTGCATGAAAAGAAAAAAAGAAAAAAAAATGGTCAGAAACGGAATTATTCACCAGATATTCACAAGCCGACATTACAGCCACAACAAACCATATTGCAGGGCCTTGCTTTACAGCACTTTCGGCTGGAGAGTCAAACTGACAGCTTGCAGTGCCAAAGCTAAGGCACACACTCCAGATTCGCACAGTGGGACTGCATATGTCACCACAAATGATGCACGCACACACACACACACACACACACACAAATGCAAACGGAAATAGCAAACATAGGAAACTCCGTTCTCTTGGAGGGCATATCTGCTTCGCTCATCAGCACTGCTTCTTCTCAAGCTGTGCTTACAAAATAAAAAGCGGTGGATCTTCAATTGAGAGGGATAGGCTTGCAAAGTACATACTCATGCAGTGCAGAGGGATCAATAAGCCATCTTGAGTTTTCAATTTGAATCGCAATACATGTAACAATGGCATGCGGTACATACTTGATCCAACCAGGACCACAGGGACAGTCCGAAGAGCTGGATGAAGAAAAGATCTGAGTCGGACCTCTAGGCTTGAGTGTGCAGCAAAACAATCCAGCTCATGTTTGCCCTGGATCGAAAAGTTCCACCTCAGTTCCTCTCAGATCTGGCCAGGTTAACCGTGTGCCATTTGGATCCAAAACCAACAAATAGAATGCAGAATATGATCATTTTCAACATTACCTTCAAATGAAATTGTGGGGGGGGGGGGGGGGGGGAATGATGCTGATTCGTCAATCCATGTGTTAAACATAGCATACTGCCTCCTCCTGGAGGAGTTGGTTGGGCAGGACAGATAGTAACACAGAGAGCCTGGCAGCGAGTAAGAGGATGATGAGTCATGGTGAGGAAGAAGCCATACAGAGAGGCAGGAAGACCGGGGCAAGCCTGCTCTCTCCGCAGGGGGGTGGGGAGGGCAAACCGTGTGTGTGTGTCGTGGTTATATGTGAGGGCTGAACGACTAAGTCGGTATGGCTGAAGGGGTTAGGGCTTGGTGGGTGTGTGTGTGTGTCTGAAAAGTAAGACTTTATTTATATAGCACATTTCATACAAGAATTGCAGCTCAAGGTGCTTTACATAAAATCAATAAAAACAATAATACAAGTGATAAACAATTCAAACAAAAATAAAAATCCCAATAAGATCTCTGTTCAAGAGAGAAACCAACTTTAAACATGCATCTTAAAAGTAACAATAATATAATTAATAAAAGTAGGAAAACCCTTTTGAGATAAAATTACTTAAATGCTTCGGTAAAAAGGTAGGTTTTAAGCTGTCTTTTAAAAATGTCTAGAGTGTTTGCTTCCCTAATATTTATGGGTAATTTGTTCCATAGTTTTGGGGCGTAATTGACAAAGGCCGAATCACCAATCTTCTTATGACTGCTTCTGGTGACCTCTAATAGGCCTGCATTTGATGATCGCAGTGTTCTAGCTGGTGTGTAGTTTATAAAGGAGTTAGCAATGTAGCTAGGTCCTTGTCCGTGTAGAGCTTTGTATGTGAGGAAAAGGACCTTAAAGTCAATTCTGAAGGTAACAGGGAGCCAGTGTAAAGTAGCTAGGACAGGACTAATGTGTTCTCTCCTTTTAGTTTTGGTTAATAATCTAGCTGCAGAATTTTGAATGAGCTGTAGTCTCCTATTGAAGACACTCCGAGCTATCAAATGCTGTCGAACCAGCTGATGACTATGGCCGATTTGATGAATCCCCTTCTCATCAGACGCACCTTGTTGACGAGTAAACCACGTGCCCGTTTCTGTCTTTCGGCTGTGTGTTTACTTTTGTGCATGTGTTTCTTCCCGGGAGCTAAGTAGTACAGTGGCTGTCGAAAAACGGACAAGCTGGAAAAAAAAACACTTCCTCTGGAGAGCACACGCGGATTCGTGCGTCACCGGGTCCCCGCCCACACAGAGGGAGAGCAAGAAGAGTGAATGTGGACGCTCCCTTCAGCTGCACCATGTACAGGAGACTGAGGCGAGGGCGGGCAGGGGGGAGGAAGGGCGTCGGTAAGAAAACGGATGAATGTGCTGCCAACTTTGCCACATTCAACGCGTTGCTTTTGTCCAGCCGGCGGATGATCAGAAACACGTCCAAACGTGTGCTCAGCTCACAAACACACATGCACCGTTAGGGAAAGGATGCAAGTATCCCTGCTCGGCTGGCGGCATGTTCCTTCTCTTTTCCATCTCCCTTAACTCCCCATCGGGCATTCATTGACCTGATCATTCCCTCTTCGAAACCCAGTAAGTCCGGTGTTGCAACACAACACCCTCCGCCGCTCTACAACACATGCTCGACCCGCCCGTCCACCCTACTACTCCCCGCCCAAACGCATCCCAAATCTCCCAAACCCAAGTATCCTCTCTTTCAACATGGCCGCGCAGGAGCCAATCTCTGTTCTCTCTTAACCCTTTCTCAACCTCCTCCCCTCTCCTTTCCTCCTGACCATCACTCTTTCTTATGTTATTGCTGTGAAAAGGCTAGAATCACTGGCCTGCCATCTATGGACTCCTCTGCCATCTGTTGTTGACAGTGTGTGTGTGTGTGAGTGTGTGTGTGTGTGTGTGTGTGTGTGTGTGTGTATGTGTGTGTGTGCGTACCATTTGTCTTTGACTGAACAAACACACGCACACGCACAGAGGGAGCCGTCGACCAAGCATCTCTCCATTTCACCTCATTCGATATGTTTACAGGCCTCATAAGAAAAAGTATTTTTATTGAAGCACTGTCTCACTCTCTCAAGGACACGGCAAATAGGAGCAACAAAGGGAAGAGGGCTATGATATGGCTTTTAACACAGAGCAGCAGTGCAGGAGTGATAAAGAGACAGAGTATGGCCTGGCCTGGCAAGTGCCCGACAACTGTCTACACGAAGCTCAAACCAGGGCTGTTTGAATTGGCATGCAGGGACAAAACATGACTCATCCTCCATCGTGCAACTCTTCAAATACCTTCGACGGTGTTATGTTCGGTTTACCTCTTCTAAACAAGACACATTCGAGAGGGCCATATGGTGCTTCTTTATCGAGGGAAGCATATGCTATTCCCCCATACAGAGTATTCAGAAAGTCAAACATGCTCTTGGTAGGGAGGGGGATGGGATCCGCCGATGTCAAACATTGTCATTGTCATTTTTTCTCTCCTCAGTGGTGCGGATTACGTGAGAAAGCCTGGTACATCATAACTTAAGCATTGAATGCCTCTCAAAAAGAAATCCAAAACAAAACTGATTACTAATGTGGGCCTGGGGAAGTGAGACAAAGTAATATCAGTTCCAGCAGGCTTCACCGCTAAATAAGCGTGTTGCAGGAAAAGCGAAATCTCGAGATTTATAAATAAAAGTTGTTACTCCACAACTGCGATGAAAGAATTTTGAACAAGGGAGTGAAAGACAATAAAAACCTTGCGGGAATATTTATCATGTAAAACTTGTATTATGTACTAGGTAAAAAAGAACCTAAATCCTAATACGGAATGGTGTCATCTTGCTTTTAATTTACCTACGGAACCGCTGGCTGACATTTATTGAAAACAAAACACTAGGTAGAGACTGCTCATAACTCAGGGGAAACAGACATTTCAAGGCTCGCTGTTGAAGTGAGTCTTATCCGTGTGTTTATGGACAAACTACAAACGTTTCCGGACGGATTCTGTCACTCTTTGATCACTCCAAATCCCAACGTTTATGCACTACTGTTCCAACGCCCCAGATCTGTAAGCATGCACATCGAACACAAAAACGTGTCTGTTTAGGTATTCAATACAGGCACCTCTGCCTGCTTAGGCTTCTGCATCGCTGTTCTACTCAGACACACACAGCCCTGAAGTGTGTTTGTGTGTGTGTGTGTGTGTGTGTGTGTGTGTGTGTGTGTGTGTGTGTGTGTGTGTGTGTGTGTGTGTGTGTGTGTGTGTGTGTGTGTGCATGCATGTGTGCTTGTGTGTGAGTGAAAGAGAGAGTGAGAGAGTGAAACCATGAGATAAAAAGGAAACAAAATGATAAAGAAAATGATAGAGATATGATAGTGAGTGAGTGAATGAGTCAGTGAGTGAGTGAATGAGTTAGTGAGTGAGAAGGAAGAGGAGTAATAGTGTTCCTGAGATTCTGGGAGCAGACTAGGAGATAATTCTTCTGCGGCACTAAAGCCAACTAACCGTGACAGTGCCATCACCAGCTCCACTACACACACACACACTTTACAAACTAAACACACTATACAAACTACACACCGTCTCCACTTCACACACACACACTTTACAAACTAAACACACTATACAAACTACACACCGTCTCCACTTCAGACACACACTTTACAAACTAAACACACTATACAAACTACACACTGTCTCCACTTCACACACACACAAACTTCACAAAGTATACACTGTCTCCACTTCACACACAACCCCCCCACCCACACACACACACACACACACACACACACACGCACACACTTCCAAAACTACACAAACCATACAAACTTTGCGACCTACACACCAACACACCCATGGTGTAATAGACGACCAGACAAAGGTGTACCAAAATAACAGAACAATTACCCCCGTCTCTGTCTGAGTCTAAAAGCCTGTCATAACAGCTTGGCTTTTAGCACAATCACAGCGGCAGGGAACTCTTAGAGTACTGTCGGAGTGTTCAGAGGAAAGGACCAATCCTGCATGAAGCTGAAGGGGGCTGCACAGGAGGAACCAGACAGGGAACTTCCCTTGTTCATTTCCCCCCCTTTTCCGCCGGCCTCATTATGGGCTTTCCCCTAAGATGAGGTCAGTATCACAGGCACACACCTCCTTGAGCCATCAACAGCTCGTCACACAATATACAGTACACACCTGACACACACCAAACACACCCGCCGACACACACACACACACCAGTGTTTCTCCTAGGTTTACAGCTTTGGGGGGGGGGGGGGAATGACATGTAGTCATGCAAATAAGATAAATAACATAAGGCCATTTAGTTTGTTTAATAAAAGAGCAAGCTATAGACTTTTTGTATAAGAAAAGTTAACCTTAAATGACTTATTTTGTGATCTGGCGCTATATAAAAAACTGATATTTTATATTAGGGGGGCGGGGTGCCCCCCTAATATAATGGTAGGGGAAACACTGCACACACACCACCAACACACACTAGGGCTTCACGATTCCGGATGAATCCCGACCTGACACCCCCTTGATGCACTCCCTGAACCCCTCACCTCCTTGCCCAGGTCTTCCCGGAGCACTTGCCGGATCTCCTCCAGGGAGCTCTGGGGCGCGCGGCTGTGCAGCACGCGCAGCGTGGACGTGTACTCCTCCGGCAGCAGGTAGTCCAGGGCGCCCAGGTGCTGGCCCACCTTGATGAAGGTGCCCCGGTTGGCGCAGCACAGGTCCCGCAGGCGCTCCGCCGACCTGCGGTGAAGCTGGAGCGGGGAGAGGTGCCAGACGATAGAGAGAGAGACAAAGACAGAGAGACAGACACAGAGAGAGAGAGAGAGAGAGAGAGAGAGAGAGAGAGAGAGAGAGAGAGAGAGAGAGAGAGAGAGAGAGAGAGAGAGAGAGAGAGAGAGAGAGAAAAGAACGAAGTGAGAACGAGATAAAGAGACAGAAAGGAGGGGAGAGGGAAAGAGAGTGAATGTTGACAGACGCTGTTGTATCTATACGTTCGTGTAACATCATTGTTGTCGCAGAAAGATCTATGCAACATCGCTTGTCATGTTTAGTTCGGTATAGTAATACTAATATGTAGCCCACAGACAAGGACAATGATGGACAAACAGACATGAAAACACAGCATCTCAAGCACATTGTTGTATCTTGAGGGACATTAACAATAATGGTGTGTGTGTGAGTGTGTGTATGTGTGTGTTTATGTCATTGTAGCGACTGGCCCCTTTAAGCCAGCTGGTGGAGTTGATAAAGCTTATAGAGTACCTCTCTCATGGGACCAGCTCAAATAAAAGGGCGTGAAATGAGCTCCCCTTAACCTCTGTAACCCCACTGACAAATACACACACACACACAAAAATACACAAACACACACAAACAGACCCACACGCAGCCCATAATATCCATGACTCCAAGTACACATAATATGTACAGTAGCTGCACAGCTTTTAGCAAGCACCATTGGCTAAAGCGGAATATGTGTGCGAGTGTGTGCGTCTTTGGGTGTGTATGCTTGTGTGTGTGTGCGTGTCCCCGCAGACATTCACTGGACCAGAGCCCTTCTAGGCACGCACAAACACACACACACACACACACACGCACGCACACCAATCGGATGTGGCAGCTTAGGGATATTTGTACAGGCCTTAAGAAGTTCTTTACTGTGGATTCCACACAAGCCCTCCACACCCCCGGACACTAAACACACTCGTGTGGCTGAACAGACACGAGGAGGAGAAGTGGGAAAGAAGGAAAGTGGGGAGGAGGAGACACGTGGGCGGAGAGTGGAGGACGAGGGAAGACAACTGAGTATCAGGAAGACTCAACGTGAGGGAGGTGGAAAAGCTGAGAATTATTTGTATGTATTTTTTATGTTGCAGTTCCACTGGGGAATGAACCATTGAGAATAAGGGGGGTGTGGGGGGGGGGCTCTTAAGCGGTGTGAAAGGAACACAGCTCCGGGATAGGCTCTCATCTGAACACACTGCAGCGAATCAAGAGCCTTTGGGAAAGCGTATTTGCATAAACTGTCCCTGGTTGTGGCGTTGTCACACACACAGAAGAAACCTTCCACAGCAAACACAAGACCAAGCAGAGAGGAAGTACCTAGACAATAGGACTTGATCGGACATGTTTTAGTGTTGATATATGGTTGTGTTAGTTAGTTAGTTAGTTAGTTAGTTAGTTAGTTAGTTCGGCTGGATTACTGATTTAGGAAAAGCAAAACCTGGGTCTACTTCTGTGCATAAAGTTGGTGGACTTAAATAAGCTACATTAAAGAAATCCTTAAATATACTTCATAATATATTTTGGCAAACACCAAAGAGTAAAAAATACATCAATAACCTATGTTGATGTCAAGAAAAAAACTGTTACATGCTGCATTGAAGACCTCTGGAAGATTGAGCCCCTGCTTAGTTGTTAGTCTGTTAGGACAAAAGCCCGCCCTCATGTCAAGTGACGGCTGAATCAACCTGTGCGTGTCGTCAGTGGCCCCCAGGGGGTAAAAAGATGAATCGATGAGCTTCTAATCCAGTCCTAATAAGGTAAACAGGAGAGATTGCAAATGAATGAGCTTTGGCGATCGATAAAACCAAGGTATTAAAGGGAGAAAGAGAGAAAGGGACAGGGAATGGTTGACAGTGATTGAAAGGACAAAATCAGTTTTGGAGTGTACAGGTTTGGGCGCTCCTAATGGTGGACGTGTACACGGAGTGATATAATACAAAGAGAACAGTTGGTGGGAGGGAAAATTGGATTCAGAGGAAAAATGCTTCTCAGAACACGTTTCAAAATGGCCAAACGTACAAAGAACATGTTCAACATTTCCAAAGACAATATCCCAGCTTCCAGCTCCTCGACTTGTGGGGCTTAAAGAAAGACTGGGTAAAATCCCCCCCAAATCAGGATGCTAAACGGCTGCCTATGGGATCTGCTCCCAGAATCATTATTGGAGGCTATAACAACAACAACAAAAAAAACAGGATAACAACCTTTCGCTGCCACTACGTTGGCTGATCTGACTACAAATCCAAATGATGAAGTATGTAGCCTAAATTCCGTTCATGTTCACCATTTCCAACCCTCTTTGTTTTCCTCTGTTTATTGAGGCAGCGGGGCCAGAAGGAAAACCTAAGGGAAGGAACACCTGGAAACCAACATCACCAAGTCATGAGATCTATGACGATTTTTGCCGATAGTGCGCTCTATGAAATGATTTTGTGTAAGGCCTCTGGTGGAGGTGTAGGTCACCATTAGTGGAGCTCCACCACAGGGCCTACATGAAACGTTTAGCCCAATTCTCCTAAGAACAAGTAGCCTAGATCAAACGGGAAGTGCTCTCCCGGGCTCAAAGCTCGAGTTCTGCATCTGGACCTTGAGGGCTCGAAGGAGGTGCAGATCTGGACCTGTCATGAAAGACGTTTACCTGTTATGAAAACAGCCCGTGGATTCTTCGTGTCACGAAATCACATGCAACACAAAACAACACACCTCACCACACGTAACCATCATCATTTAATGTTTAATTTACAGCTCTAAATTGCTCAACTTGACTCTATAACTAATTCTCTTACAGGCAGTTCGACAGTTCTTGAAAGTCTCAGCGCATCTCTCTTGCATTCATTAGCAAACCACACCTTGCTCATGTCCTTTCGGCAATGTGGTGGTTGCAATTCAGCACCAGTGTGTTTGTGTGTGCGTGCGAGTGTCTGAGTGTGTGTGTGTGTGTGTACGGACAGATGCAAGCCTTGATCAGATTAAGAGGATAAGGAGAGGTCAGAGGCGTCATCCAAAGGACAGCGCTAACAGCAGGCTTCAAGGGTTTAATTGGCTTAACAGGCGCAAAACAAACACAAAATCATGCACACGCACGTAAACATCGCGAGTGCATGCCCATTTTGGGACATAAAGTGTATCAGACACATCCAAAGCTAAGTACTGTTGTGCACACACAATCACATCGTTTTCCTCAATTGTGAACAAGTTTGAGTGAGCTGCATCAGTATGAATTGCAAATAAACCTTACTCTTGGATCAAGACAAAACATACATTAGCAGACAGCCAACATGGACAATGGCAATTATAAAACTGATTGGCTACGGCTGTGGTCACAGGAAAGGGTGTCAAAGCCTTGTGCAGGACCACATTTCCCTGTGAAGGAAGTCCACTTATTGGAGCGTGTGGCCATTTTAGGTTCGACTCTCTTCCCTGCTGATGTTGTGTTCAGTAAGTAGGCTTCCTGATGTGTTTTTTTGGTTTGTTAGCCTAGCTACAAAATGATTCAATGCTCTGTTCTGGAAGGTTTTAGGAATATGTGGGAGACAAACAGAGGGTAGCCGAGTCTATGCAGGTGCAGCACCTGACTACCTGTCCACTCGGATTTGTTCAGCGCGAGTTCTTCGCCGAGTGTGTGTGTGTCTGTGTGAGTATACCTCACTCTGTCCATGTTTATTTGTCTCTAGGGGCCACCTGCTATAGTTGTTTCTCTCTCTCCCCCCCTCTCTTCTCCCTTCCCTCCCCCTATCAAGCATTGTGAACGGAGGGCTGTAATTAAAGCGTTGGCTCTGGGGCTGATTCGCCATGGCGCCGGTCGATCGCCCAGCCGCAGCCTTCAGATGCTATTAAGCCCAGATGGTAAATTGTTTTCCAGGAATTCTTCAGTCCCTTTGTGCTCTTTCAGTGCATGCATGGGAGTAGATGGGGATTTTGATTGGTATGACATTACAAGCAGAAATTTCATGGGATGGCAAAATCAATTGGGAGTTATTAAGCGCTAACATTTGCACCGCAAGGCTATATTATGAGGCTTGATGATGTGTAGGTATAGGATGTGGACTGGCTCTTGTGCACGCACACACAACCATACCCCCACTATGAAGACACCCGTCTTGATTACCACTCAAACACACACGCACACACAATCCCGACAACATCCTCTCTGGAACACACAAGCTGGGAGGGTGGGTCTCACCCCACCATTCAGGAGAGAGCAAACTAAGGGCTGGGCTGGAGACTGTGGTGGTAATTGATTCCGGCTTCCACGCCAGCTAAATGACTGGGATTAGTGGAGTATGAACAAGCCCTATTTATTATTGGGATGCTTGTGATTAGCTCGTTATTCAGCTCACAGGAGCTCATCTAGCGCCTTGTCACTAGGGGTGTGCGTGTGTGTGGGTGTGTGCACGCGTTTACATTAGTGTGAGTGTGGACTTGTGCGTTAGCGTACCTGGATGTGTTTATCTGTGTGCACATCTGTGCGTGTTCATCTGTTCATCTGCGTGTGCGGTAGAGAACAAAAGACTGTGTGGCGCTTGCGAAAGAAAATCACAGTGGCCAGTGACATATTGAATTATGTTGACATAGAAATAAACATATGCTTAACAGGCACTGCAAGTAGGACTGTAGTCGACCAGATTCCCTTAAAGTAGGCCTTGGTTGCTTTCTATCTCGCTTCACCATCCTGCTTCTAGCTTTTGTGGGAATATTCAAGTTCTGTAACATTTTCTCTGGGTGCTTGAGGTTGGTATTTTGTCCAATCATGCAGGCTGGGCTACTGAGAAGACGCTGAAGTTTTGACAAATTAAATAAATGTAATTCATTTTTTCCAACCCCCCAAAAAAGAAGGTTTATTTGTGAATACGTAGCCAAATGTCAAATGTGAAAAACAAGGGGATTGGGGGTGGAGAACAGTAGTGATTTTGCTGCAAGCTACAGCTAATTTCATGCTCTGCATTTTATTGTCACGCGTCAGTACCTCCAGGCCTTACACCACATGCGCACTGGGAAAGGCTGTTGGGTGCTACCAGCTACAGTTATAACACTGTAACACTGAAAAAAGCCTGTGTTTCAAAAGCCTGGTTTATGCTTCTGCGGGTCTGCGCTCTTAATGTCATGTGCGGGAGTGCAGAGACGTGCTCGGCATTTAAAGTTGTGCGGCATTGTTGTGTAGATAGCCATTGCATTTTTGGGAGGCACTAGGCGGCGCAATCGCGCAAATGGTCGTTTGTTCGCTTGTAGCGCAGGATAACCTCACAGAAGAAGTTACTGTGTTTTGGTAAACAAAACAATATTTTTTGCATCTTCCCCGTTATAGCTAGGTATCTGTCTACTATCTATAGCTAGCTCCCTAGCTATATGAGGAAAGACACAAATAAACATTCTGGTATGACGCGTTGGAGAGAACCAGTGAAATTGTATGAGGGGAAGATGGCCATAAGATGTGCCGGCCTTGCTGTGCGAGCCTTGCTGTGCGAGCCTTGCTGTGCCGGCCTTGCTGTGCCGGCCTTGCTGTGCCGGCCTTGCTGTGCCGGCCTTGCTGTGCCGGCCTTGCTGTGCGGGCCTTGCTGTGCGGGCCTTGCTGTGCCGGCCTTGCTGTGCCGGCCTTGCTGTGCGGGCCTTGCTGTGCGAGCCTTGCTGTGCAGCTTTTGCGGACCCTACGCAGACGCGTTTGACATTGAAGCATAAACCAGGCTTTAGAAAGCATAGTTGGAAATCAAGGGAGATTAGGTCATTTAACTATAAAGGCAAATATTTGTGTGTCTTGATTATCTCATAAACGGGACACTTTACTAGGTAAGTGTATTACTCAGGACATAAATACCACCAACTAAATTAGCCATCAACAAGCACTGCACCTGCATTCACTAGAGAGCGAGAGAATGACTGAAGGGTTTAGGTATCCATTTGTCTCTCTTCTTGTGTCGCAGGTGGCTCTTAAATCCTCTCAAGGGGCCTTGGTACTAAAACCTTCACTGTGATTGTGAATGATGTTAATATGGCAGGAACGCAATCATCATCAACATTTAGGACATTTCACCATGTCATTCAACCATCTATCACCATTGTCCTCTTCCCGCGTATAGGAGGCAGTGGAGAAGTAGAAATATACAAGCATATTCCGTCCTGAAGTCAATCTATACTTGTCCACCTTGATAAAGCATTATTGTGTCCTATAAACCCATGTTTCCTTAAATCTAGCCTTTCAAGTTACTGGCTTTCCTACTGTAGGTTCTTCCTATGGAGCAAGACGTAGAGCAAGACATTTTCAGATTGGTATATGGATGAAGAAAGCTTAAAAACACACTCTCGGTCAAGTAGGTCTGTCTTAGTTAGATTACAATTGGGAACGTGTATGTTTGTGCATCCGTCTCTAAATGTGTGTGTGTGTGTGTATCAGTCGAATGTCAGGTCTGCACACATCCCCCAGAGATATGGCCGCAAACGTCCGCTGGGTAAACGGAGACAACAAGGCTCATTATGCAAATAAGGCTCACCCCAAGGGGGAAGACAGTCCCTGCCAAGCCCTCCTCTCTCACTCAATGTGGCGCGCCGGCCTAAAGCACAAATACATTCCGTAGACACACGGAGACCATCTACCCACCCCTCTCTAAAAAAAACTCCTCACGGATCTAACACACAATGGTTCCGGAGGGTAGAAAAGGGATGGGTCAAATCAGCCACGTCCTTTTGTTTGACGGAGTAATTAAAACGTTCCAATTGCAATGTGTTATCAAACAGATGTCACAGCCATCTCGGACCTCAAGGGCTGGGCCAATGAAGCAAGGATGAGCATTATGCAGTCTCGCTCGAGGAACGAACACTCCTCCTTTGAATGCCAAGATGGGAACAAATGGCAGTCTGACGCTAAGTAAAAGGATATGATTTAAGATGCACTGGGGTTTCTCCGTTTTCCTTTTTCCTTTATTTATTTGTTTCCTCTCGACTGGCCTAGTTCTATTTGAAAAGCGTTTACAAATGTAAATTGGTGTGATTCCGCAACCCTCAGAATTTGCCAAAAATGCCAGCGGCTCGTTTAGTCGTTTGGAATATTCATCTAGCAAACCTTTATGTTTTGTACGAAAATATGCCAGAGAAACAGGGGAATTATTCTCCCTTTTAACACCTCTCGATCCACTCCACACATGTTTGTACACTATAAGTACATTTACATTTAGTCATTTAGCAGACGCTCTTATCCAGAGCGACTTACAGTAAGTACAGGGACATTCCCCCCAAGGCAAGTAGGGTGAATCGCCTTGCCCAAGGACACAACGTCATTTGGCACAGCCGGGAATCGAACTGGCAACCTTCAGATTAATAGCTTGATTCCCTCACCGCTCAGCCATCTAACCCCCTGTACAAACTCCAAGTACAAACATACTGACATATTTTAAAGTTGACTATAAGTACAGTGAAAAAGATCAATGTAAAGAAAGTTTATTAAGCTTTCATTTAATCCATTCAAATGAGATTTAAGTCAACTGTTTATCCGCTTGAGGTGGCTTGTTTCCTGTCATTTCAATCCTTTCAGGGCCAAGTACATGTAATATCTCCTATACATAAAAAAAATTCTCTGCATCAGTAACTAGAAATGCATGGAGCGACTAGTTAGCTAGCCAGAGGACCTGGCAGATGTATAGCATAAAAGAACTGAGAGTATCAAGAAAAAACATGTACTAGTGTTCTGGAATGTTGACAATGAAATGTTGTGACAACCAAGTTGACAAAGTCTGGCCGATCCGGATATCGCAGTCAAATATCATCGTCACAAGAAATATGGAAGACTGGTTTAAAAGGGCTGCCCTCAGTCAGCGGTGGTTCCGCTATGAAGGATCAGGCCAGGACAAGGTCACCTCCGCGGGGGACAAGGTCACCTCCGCGGGGGACAAGGTCACCTCCGCGGGGGACAAGGTCACCTCCGTGGGGAACCAGGGCTCCGAGAGAGCCTCAGTCTCCAGACAACTTCTGGGAGGGGTTACACCCACGGTCATCCCCTCCACAGACACACCACCCCTCCGAGTTCCATGCATGGCTAGTCCCCATCTGAGCCTTTTGATGCGTGATGTGTGTGTGTCATAAAAACTCAGTGATGAGTACATAGACGCATGTGACTCTCTCAGAAACTACTTTGACCATACATGTGAAAGCCTTGTTCCTCTGGTAACACAAACATGATTTTCACTGATCTTTTTATGTGAAGAACACAGTAAAAGTTCCTTGAAACCACCAGCCCTCAAATAATTCCCAGAAAACATAACAGCTTATTAAGGACCTGGAGTTCTCCCAAGAGCAGTTAATCCTCCACCAATGACAATCAAAGACGTTTTATTAGGCAATTTGTGATAATGGACATTTAAAGCAGTTGGCCACGAGTGCTGGTGACTCTGAACATTGGCTTTATTTTGGATATAACCGAAGTACTATCCACTTTGAGTGCTAAGAGCATTTCAATTAGCTTGTCAAAAGCCTATTAATTGCATTTAGCTTGGTAATAAAATCAATTAGATATTGATTATGAAGTGAATGACGTCACCAAAATTGTTTGAAATGAGCAATGTTCTTTTTAGCAAGAGCAGGAACATCCATATCTTGGGCCAAGGACACCGAGTGTGTGGACTGGAAATGCTTGGGAAGGTCTGTGAGACTAGGAAACGAAAAAAATGAACGAAAATATAGAGTGATATTGCATGTCGCAGGAATCCAGGTTGTCGGCGTACATCTGAACAGGCCAGGAGGGCGTGGGGGCAGGATGTCAACATTCCCCCCCGCTGTCGCTTCCTCCACCCCCAGCCTGTATTTCTTGTTTCAGACGCACGGTCGAGAGTGGGCCAAGGTGGAGAGTTGTGTACAGCCTTGCTCCTCGTCCGGCTTGCACGTGTCCTTTTGAACGGTGTGAGCTGTAACAGCGTCAGCCACGGACGCTTGTCATCGCTAAGCAACCCTTCCTGTCCCTGCCACAGTCCTCTCTCTTCCATTGCAAGCCGTAGGTCTGTCAGAGGACAGTGGTCAGTGCTGCCATCTAGTGACAAAGGGTTTCAAGTGGCGTAACGTCATACCCAGTGGGAGATACACAGTGTTTTTCAATAAAGCAGGAGTATCATATGGGTGTCTCGGTTAAGAGAATTGAACTGCTTCAAACTCAAAAAATTGAAGGAAAATGCATTGCCTTGACATATTGTAATATTATCTTAGGTTCACTCCCATAACGAACTGATGAACGTCAAAACTACTTCTTCAGCCACCAAGCCGCCGCACATTTACGTGCACACACACACATTCTAGAGACTGCCACTGCAGGGTAAATGACAATTACATTTCCCCTCTAAGGCAGCTCCCCCATCTAATGTTTCTCATTAATAACTGCAGAGAAGAAGCCAATAGGGCAAATAAAAGACTCTCCAACGTGGTGGGTGAAGTCAATCAATTAGGAATGCAGTCACCCAATCTTCCACCTCCCCAGAACGCAAAGTCAATGGGTTCACTTTTATTTAACTAGCCAAGAGGGAGAACCTTGTTCATGCAGCATAACGCACATTTGAGCATGTGTACATGGCTGAAAGAAATGTTGGCAAAAGTAATACGACTCCCAAAGTGTGTACTTGATGTCACCTTGAGAAAGTGGGTCATTTGATGGCGCGCCATGTTTTGCTGGTCACTTAGGGCATATCCACATTGGAGACTGACAACCTCAATATTCGGTAGGTTTACGCCATATTTGCAGTAGTTAAAATGTTATGATTTGTATGGGCTTCTTCAAATTTAGTATCACATTGAATCTACAGGTGCAAGCATGTATATGGCCATTGGAAAAGTCAATAAAACAACAACTTCAATAAGTACTCATTACAGAATCTAAAAACCGTGGCAAAATGCTGTGTGTACTAATTTCTCCGTGGAGGAACCAACTCAATAGGCAATGTGGTTCCCTTTGATTCTTTTCAGCGTGAGAAACTGGTGTCGAGCCCCAACGAGTCCTTATATTAGCGTAGCCTCCTGAGAGAGATACATACATTCAGTATACATGAGTACCTTCTCAATAGAGGGGGGGAAAAGATCATCTGCATAAACATGTTTTTTGTTTTTTCTTCTCTCACACAAGCTATATCTTTCTGGGGACATGTTTGTTTTAATAGGGGTACACTTTTCATAAGTGTAAGAGGTTATGGGAAATATCTCTCATCTCTGCCCCCTGAGGGGGGTGTTGCGAGTGAATTTGCATGATACATGGTGCAGATGTGCAGAGTGAATCGGCTCTTTTTTAAATGAAAGAAGCCACCTTCAAAATGGCCGCCTCAAAATCAACCCCGCTTATGCTGCTGCTTTTTCTTGTGCAGCTGACGGAACACAGGAATCAGCCCTGTTTGTCCTCGCTCTCCATGACTTCGTTTCATCGTTGTGCCCCTCCCTTGCTCGCTCGTGAAGCCTTCAGAAAAAAATATTATGAATTTTGTGAGGACAAGCATAACAATGCAACATCTGTGTGACTTCTGGCAGACTCGTCTTTTCTGGTGCTCAGTGTGCAGCTCTCTTCGAGGTCATCAAAAGCTGCCTCGCTTCCATAGGCTGGGATGAGATCACACTTTCTCCGATAACAGTTTAAACTGCAAGCACTGGGGTTGGAATATAGTTCAAGTGATCAGAATAACGATCTGTGCGAGTGACCTACTGTGCATGTCCAGAAGGTTCTCCTGGCATCTGCCACTCCCAGGTTTGTCCATCAGGTGGCCAGATCGGGGAGCGTGATTGGTCCCTCCAGAGACACGTTTCCCCAGCTGCCCAGTGGCGGCATGCTTTACAACCCCTCCAGCTGACGCTTCGCCCTGCGCATGTGGATGCGAGGCTTGCGTCCAGCTGCTCGGCCATGGAGACCCGGTTTGCGAAGCTCCCAGCGCGCAGTTCTTGTGCTGATCGTGCTTCCTGACGGCAGTTTTGGAAACTCTGGGAGGATGATAGGCAATGTGTATGTGCTCCACGCTTCAACACTCGGTAGGTCCCTCTCTGGGAGTTTGCACGGGGGACCACCGGGTGGGTTGGGCTGGGGTCGCTCCAAGACGCTTCCACTCCCCAATGACAGCACTGGTCGCAGGGAAGAAATCTCACCAAATGTCTGGTGGCCAAGTTGACATCTTACGCCATTACAATGCCACTTTTAAAGTCCCTGAGCTCATCAGTACAACCATTATTTGTCTACGGATTGTATGCACCTGCCGAGCAATGGGTGTACCTGAAACACCTCAATCATTTGTTGGGGGGGGGGGGGGGGGTCCACATACTTTTGGCCGTACAGTGTTCCCTGAAAGCACCTCGAGTTTAACTTTTGACCTCCACACACTTTATATACACACCGTGTTCACGGCAACCAAAAACAAACAAAATAACCTTCAAGTAACAATTGCGCCCATGTACACACTGCCTCCAGTTTTCTTGGGCGCTGGCTACAGTGGGGGTCATGCATTATTCATTACGGCTAAGTAAGCTACATTTAATTTCCCAATCAACGGTTGGCGTCGGCCCTTTAATGAGATGCTAATAGCTGAAGAGTCAGAATTCCCTGAGCCAGGGGCCCTTGGAGAGGGGGGAAGGGTGGGCAGGGGTGGGGGGGGTTAGAATTGCATAATCAGCACCCTTCTACTCCTAGATAAGAACACTGGCCTGTATCTGCATCAGGCAGCTCTCAGTTTTGTTGTGCTCGCTTCCTTCTTTACTTTCTTTGGGGGGGATGCTGGTGTTGTTGATGTATGGGCTATTCTCTCCCTGTGTCTTCTTAACAGCAAAGTCAGCAGGGGGTCTGAGAACAAGCCAAGCAAGTGTCGGGAAGAAAGTAAGAGTGTGTGTACACGTGTGAATGTGTGTGTGTGTGTCTGTACTTTTGCCTTAAAGCTTTTGTTTAAAGCTGCATTCTCTGTGGCATAACGGTTTCTCGCTCACAAATCCAAATGCTTGTCAGAAAGACCAAGGATTTGATCAAATTCCTTGAACATAAATAACGTCTTCATAAGGCAAACAGACTAAGACTCGGTTTACCACGTATTTGCAACAGTTTGGTCACGGGGAGGTCGATTACTGAGTGTGTGCACAAGAATACAGACATCGTCCCAGAACCTACGACTGCTACAGCCACAATATCATGAGCTGCAATGGTAATGTAAACAATCATCAGATTAGAGTGGCAGTCTCGGAACGTGAAGATGTTTCAAGGTGCGTGTCGCCATGGCATCTCCCTCGTGTATACAAAACAATCCTGCCACCTGCCCACCCATACACGCACACACACACACACGCATGCATGCACACAGCTTGCTGGCGCATTTACCAGCATCAACAGTAGCCTGTGACCTGTCGGATTCAATTTAAATGCTGGGTTGATTAGGCTTTGTGGAATATAAATGTGTATCAAATAAATAGCAGCCTAGGCCTAAATCATATTGTAAAAAATGACCCAGCTCCTAAATCCCTGACTCCCACTCCTACGTGTACAGCACACACACAGCAAATACACACCTCAACATCAACTTTGCTAGACAACCAATCAAAACAGAAAGAGAAGCACTCCCAGGGAGTCCTCCTATCATGGACTCTGATCCCGCCAGCTTAAAAAAAAAAAAAAAAAAAAAAAAAGCATTTAACACATTTTTGCACTGAACAATGCCTTTGCTAGTGCTAGCACTTTTCGACAGTATAGATTAATTACCTTAGATTGACCTTATCTGAATATGGCATTGTTTGCGCTCGAGCTTACACACATCCAAGCACAAACACACACTCACATCATAATTGGATATGAGCCCCATGGGAAGGCCTGTACAGTGTTTAGATGCACAGTCATGTGATTGATATCACCATTGATCTGCCTAGGGGCTGTTACAGGTATACATGGCCCCCTTCATGTCTCTACCTTCGGTGTGTTCCAGAAGGTAAAGACTCGCATAGACCACAGACTATAGAGAGGGGGGTGGTTACATGCATCTCAGCACTCTGGGAACACACGCACACACACACACACAGACGAAGGAGGGTGGTAGCTGGCAAACCTCACAGCTGGAGTTGTGTCCGCCGTGGAAAATTGCCAGGCGTGGTGAAAAATAGCCTGGGTGCAGAGAGATGGTATCAGTTCCGTGTGTGCAGAGAGAGGACTGCCACCGGGGGGGGGGGGGGGGGGGGCATTCCTGGATGTGGAAAATGAATTCATATGTCTTCAATATGCCGTGATTGGTGGGGTGGGGGGGTAGGCGGGGGCAAGAGAGGGAGGTAGAAAGAGGGAGACAAATCATACGAGAGGGATGGAGAGAAGGAGGAAGAGGGGAAAAAAAAGAGCTGAACTAGCCGTTGGCTTATGTGGAAGAAATGGGATTCCCTATGTGCTTCTGTTAATCACAGGTTTAGTCACGGTCACAGGTCTATGATGTTGTATCCACCAGCCTATAATAACAAACACCTATTGGCTGTATGTTTTCTCTATTCATAAACACCGTCCTCCGCCCTTCAGACCCAAGAGAGACATGATTGAGACCCAAGCCTGGTGTTGTGTTGTCATTTATTGTCAGAGGGCTGCTTCTCTCCCAATCTGCAGATTAATAATACTTAAAAATACAGGACTCAACCGAATGTAGTCACTCCGTTAGTGAAGAGGTGGATAAAACGCTTTCTTCATCAGTTTATTAGACAGTGTCGAGACGGACAAACAATGCCTCCCTATTCGTGTGTGTGTGTGTCTCTGCCTTCCTGCCAACGTGCATGTGTGACAAGCACAGAGAGGACCGTCATCTCAAACCGTCCCCGCCCACTACAGTCCGTTTCCATCCAGCCTCACCTACACTGATAAAAAACAAATCTGAAATCTCGGGGTGATAAATGGGAGGCTTCAGGACTGTGCCTCGCCCACTCACGATGATCCCGAGTGCTCGAGGGACCTCCTGTCTGACCTTGGTCTCTGTTTAGGAGGACTGCTGGCATCAACTCCAGTGAATGACAAAGGTGAACATTTAGCGAGGGGAACATTTTATAGTAATGTCATAAAAGATGTCCCCATGACTCATCGAAGCCATGGGGAGTGAGCTAATGTCTCACCCTATATCAACCTTATGGAGTGGGCAGGACAGTTGTGTCTGTGTCTAGCTACGGAGAGGTTGTGTGTTGCACTTAAATTGTTCGAGCAGCGATTCAAGAGGAGCGATGAGCCAGTGTATGACTTCAGAACCATGGACAGCGCCTACTGTAATTGACTGTCGTTTCAAGCGAGTGTTGGTCTCTTTGGGGCTTCACTTAACCCTTGTGTTATCTTCGGGTCATTCTGACCCATCAGTCATTGTGACCCACCGTCGTATTGCGACAAATTTACCTCATACAAAAACAAAGTGAAGCATTTTCTTTTAACTGTCGGGCTGTCTCAGACCCCCCACATTGCGAAGGTTAAAAGAAAACTATTTTTATTTGTTTTTGTATTGGGTAAAATTGGGTAAACACAACGATGGTTCGTTATGAACCTTTGGGTCATGTGACCCGAAGGCAGCACGAGGGTTAAGTCACGCAAACATCCAAGATTGTATTTGAGAAGGTGGTCAAAACTGGTATAGTTGCACAATTTAACAATCGTTAATAATAAAAGTAATGTATCTAAATTGGATCATCCAAAACTTCCGCTGTTTGGAATATACCTAACAAATGGAGTCATAGCTCATTTCTCCTGAAGGAGTCAAAGTGTTGGGGACACCAGATTCTACACGATACCCACGACGTGACGGAAATAATTTAGAAATCCTGGACAAAACACAACGGCTCTTCTCCTCACCCCCACATGTTCACCGAGGAGCTGGATGTCTCCAAACAAAAGGAATAACTTCCATGCCTTAACCCTTGTGCTGCCTTCGGGTCACATGACCCAAAGGTTCATAACGAATCATCGTGGGGGGGGTCTGAGACAGCCTAGCTGTTAAAAGAAAATGCTTCACTTTGTCTTTGTAGGCGGTAAAGTTGTCGCAATATGACGGTGGGTCACAATGACTGATGGGTCAGAATGACCCGAAGATAACACAAGGGTTAAACACACAGTCACATGAAACACGATGACGAGCACACACACCAAGTCTAGACAAGGTGTGTGTGTGTGTGTGTGTGTGTGTGTGTGTAAGGTGGGGCTTACCACTAAAGGAGAGAGGTTAATAGCCAGTTGGGCTCCTGCTAGAACACAGTAACGCCTTTAGTGTGGGGTTATAAAGACTCAGGCCAGCAGTAGTCACGACCCTACTCACACACACCTAAGAGGGATGTGCGTGCAGACTGGTATGGGGGAGTGTTATCTCACACTGAGGGCAAAGAAGCAAGGAGGAGAGAGGGCTCAAAGCTGGTGTACACGGTACCACCTACCTAATGCTAATATAATAACGAATACACTAAAACCTATAGTAAATGTATTAGCGTTGGGCCAACAGACAACACTGAACTGACCAATTGTCAATCTATTATATACACTGTATATACATTCTTTGATATATTTGCAAGCATGACAGATCATTATTCTATTAACTCACAGAATGCTATTTTTAAATAAGTAAATTAAAATGATACAGTCCTGTTACATATAATTTCATACTCTATATGATTTATACACAGGTGGGAATGACCGGGGTCATTACCGCTACAACGCCAAGACATAAGTATTACTTCTCCAAAACATACACTCCATCAAATCATAGATTGGATTCAAGTCTTCTGGACACATGACTCGTTATTTACTCACCTGAACTATTGTTTAAAATACCATCTAATAATTTTTATTAATTTACTCAAATTCACAAATTGTTCACATTCTTTGCTTCTTCAGATACACAGTCAACATACGTTACCTGACTCAGGGATTTATTCACCTCACATCTTGTTTATTCAACTATAAAGGAATACATGCGCCCTGCAATTACTTTTTATTCAGTGTGGTGCAAGGTCATCTGTACGTCACAGATGACAGTTCTTTTCTTGACAAATAATTTGCTCTCTTATCCCAACTGAGTACAGTTGAAGTACAGTATTTTATCCTACCAAATCTCTGGATTATAAAAGTGTTTCATGTGCTGTCCTATATGTACCCCTGATGAGATATCCGTGTGTGTGTGTGTGTGTGTGTGTGTATATATATATATATGTCACTGTAATTATCTGGTGACAATTTTGAAAAAGGGGTCTTCAGCTCCGACCTCGCCCGACCCCCTATTGTCTTTCATCCTTGAAATGCTGACAACGCTGCTCCTTTCATCCCAGAGTGCCTTTTCCTGGAGGTGGCGAGGCAACCAAAACGTTTTTTCCTCACTCGTGCCCGGTGCCTTCACACCCGGGGGCCGTTGTACGATCAATGGATGCCCCATCAGGAGCCATCAGGGCTGGGTTAAAGGCCGTCTTCGGTGGGGCTCAATGGATCCCCGGCTGTGCAGAGAAATAGTTTCCTTGATTTTTTTGTACACCACCCCCACCCCACCCCCTCTTCGTTTTCAGTCTACATCAGCTGTTCTTTTGATTGCACCTCAGACTTTGTCCCTCCCCTTATCCTTCCATCTCTCCTTCTCTCCGTCTCCCCTCAATCTCCCATCTCTCCCTCCACTCCCCGGGAAGCTGTGAAGGACAGCCATTTAGACAACACACATACGCAAACCACCGGATAATGCTTCCTGAGCCGGGAGGAGGCCTGACCCGAAGGATGGTACAATGCAAAAGGTCACTTTCACAATGGCCGTCCTGCATTTAGGACAGCAGTTACGGTGTGGAATTGATTTCCTTAAAAGAGCCTCGTACACTGTTGTTTTGACTTGAGTGGGCAGGTTGGAATGATGGGACATGACATGACAGGATCACAACAAGCTGACCACTATCCTCAACATGGATAGTAGAAAATGACTATTGTAAATTGGCCTTCCCTACAAAGCTACATTTTGCTGTACCCGGGGAAAATACAAACCTGACCAAAGAGTGTATCAAATGACAACCAGTGCTGTCTGGAAAGTACAAGGGGCCATTATGTGAAGACATCTCGTGGACACCCCTGCTGAACAGACAGACCCGTACTGGAAGGCTCGCCATATTCAGGGTCTAATGAGCACCTGGTAGAACTTAAGTCCTGTTCAAGGACAGCCTTTGATATCAGTAAATAACCCGGGATTATGAAGCGCCATTCAAAGTCTTACAGACGTTCTCCGTGAGCTCCACCGCTGATATTCCCCTTCCTCATCAACCTCATACAAAATCCCCCCAAAAAACGTTTCCCAGATTGCAAGATGTCAACCTCTAATTGGCAGCGAATGAGCCCCAGGTTCGCCCGGGGTAACCTTTGATGAGCCCGGAGGCTGAGAGCTCCCCGCCTAAGTGGCTTTTGAGCACACCTCTTCAGAGAGGCACCACGCAGCTGGCCTCATCCCGGAAGAGAGGGATGTGGAGCGAGGACGAGGAGCGAGACGAGAGCGAGGGAACGAGATGGACAAAAAGGAAGAGAGGGAGAGAAAAAAAGAAAGAAAGAAAGAAAGAAAGAGAGAGAAAGAGAGAGAGAAAGAGGAGGCTAACTATCTGGAACAGGGAGGTCATTAACGGAGCAGTCACACAGATAATTCAGGATGAGACACAGACCCACACACCTGAGAGACGGGAGGAGATGCTAATGCGGCTACGCTACAGCCCACATCTGAGGAGAGCAACGCAGGGGAGCTCACTGCAGCCATGCGACAGCACCTGGAAGAGTAAACTAACACCCGGTAGCAAGCGAGGGCCATTACCTGTCCCACTGCATGGATCAGCATCAACAGACACACACACACACACACACAGCAGACTTAGAAACACCAGGAGTAGATAACAACACGTGGCATGAAGAAGGTTTCAGAAAGAAAGGGCCTAGAATACTGAAGTCCTAGCTCACAACATTGTGCAAGGCCAGCGGACTTGTTCTCCGAGCTACAGAGGCTGGAACAGAGCTTGGCAAGTCAGCCTTTACAACCTTGGAGACAAAACCAAGACTGACATCGAGAAAACCGAAAAAGACAAAGGGAGGCTGAGGGAAAGCCAGGTCGATACCACTGCTGATAAACCCGAGCCCAGAAGTATAGGAATTAGCAACAAGATGGCAACTGGAAATGGAAGTCCATGGTTGTGCTCCCTCTTAGCTGCTACCTCTTCACTCTTACACTCCCTCCCGGACAACCAGGCTCTCAGACAGCGGCGTACTGGCCGTACCTCACGTGGATCTCTGTGCTCCATGGGTGGGAGAGATTTCAGTGATGGAGCTTCAGAACCCTGGGGCTCGTTACCACAACGGCACTATACTCAACAGCTTCTCTTCCTTCAAAACTCAACTCATATCACAGCTTTTTACATGCTGGACTCTACTGTTACAACCCCCTCTTTGGGTTGTCTCTGTCTGACGAGTCTGTCTCTTATGGAGAGAGAAGGGCCAAACAAATAAGATGCGTTTGTAGCGTGTTCGAGGGGTGAAAGGGTGTCTGCCCGCCGCAGTACAACAACGAATGAAACAAGGTTTCAATGCAAAAATGATTTTTATTTCATATTTCATCAAATTAGCCGACAGCAACAACAACAAAAAATACACAAAGAACCAAGTTCACTCGAACGAACAAACAGAATCAGTTTGACTCAAGAGAAATATGGTGTGGTTTAAATGGGAGACAGACCAACAGCTGATTGGAGCAGTGTGATGAGGAATGGAGTTGATACTGCAATAACAGAGCTTTATGGGACCAAAGAACTGCAAATTCAAAACAAAAACATCCCAAAAAAGCCCTAAAAGGTTACCATGGTACAACCTCCATAAGTCAAATCCACTGCAAAGGCAGACCAATTCAGTACAAAACGGTTTGTTGACAGAAGTTCCATGTGATCAAAAAATACACAACAAAAACTAAAACTAGCAAGGATTTTGTTCCATCGAAACCAAAATTGAGAATGCCCTCGGATGACAATTACACAAGGAGAATCTGTCCTCCTGTGTCTACCTCAATCTACTGAGTTCAGAGTAAGGAAGCTAAAGTGACTAGGCAGAGAAACTGATGAAGTAATGATATCAAACAAGCCCAGAGCCTGGAGGTCTCTGTCTCACCTCTGTGACTTCCTAATAATTAAGTGGTGCACCTCCTCTCTGTATTAAATCCCAGACATGCATTAATTCTAATCAGAGTGTGTAGTCAGGCTTGACCAGAGAGTCCCAAGGGGTCACATGCGGACTTGTGCGTGTGTGTGTGTGTGACAACAATGTGACACACGCTCCAGCTTGGGTAGCCATGTTTAACCACGCTCTTCAGGGTTCATCGCCCCTCTCTAGCAAACGCCCCCCCGCCCCCCACCCCCTCCATACTTCTGTGCACCCCCTTTGATCCCCACCTCAGCGTTGCATTTTTATCAGAGCAGGTGAAAGACTTTGACCTTTACGAGTGCAGGTCTTCATAGTGCTCCTGATAGGGCTGGTGGTTGGCCTTTAAAAAATAAATAAAAAGGAGCTAAAATGTGGATGTTAAGATGGCATTTACAGTGCTTTTTCCACCCCAAAATCTGCTTGTTGAAGATTCACTTGTTGCAGTGCAGCTAATGCAATGTCTGGATTTCGTCTCCACCACAGCACTGAAACTGCATTAGCCAAGGTAGTCAATGATCTACTGTTAGCCTCTGACGCGGGTTCTATCTCTGTCCTGGTTCTTCTAGACCTAAGTGCAGCTTTTGACACGGTGGATCATGAGATTCTCTTGGAACGTATGGAGAACGGAGAACTATGTTGGGATTTCTGGTACGTCACTTCAGTGGTTTAGATCGTATCTATCTGATAGATCACAATATGTCCACTATGATGGCTGCTCATCCAGGAGCTCCACTGTAAAATACGGAGTACCACAGGGTTCAGTTCTAGGCCCTCTGTTATTTTCTCTCTATATGCTGCCTTTAGGAAACATAATTAGAAGCTCTGGGGTAAATTTTCACTGTTATGCAGATGATACTCAGCTATATATGTCTATAAAGTCTGTAGAATTTCCACATGCTATGGAAAAATGTGTTTCTAGGTTGAGAGCTTGGATGACTGCAAATTTCCTTCTTCTAAATTCGGATAAAACCGAGGTTCAAATTTTCGGTCCTAAAAAATATAGAAATAATTTTTCCAATCTGACCTTAGACCTAGACGGCGTCAAAGTCTCTCAAAGCCAGCTAGTAAAAAATGTAGGAGTCACAATGGACCCAGACCTTTCGTTTGAGTACCATATTAAGCAAATCACCAGAACTGCATTTTTCCATCTACGTATTATTGCGAAAATTTCTCTCAAAGGATGATGCCGAAAAACTAATACATGCATTTGTTACGTCCCGATTGGACTATTGCAATGTGTTGTTCTCTGGCCTCCCAATTACCCACCTAAAAAATTTACAGCGGGTGCAAAATGCTGCTGCTAGACTATTGACCAGAACAAGAAAGTTTGATCACATAACATCTACTCTTGTCTCTCTACACTGGCTCCCTATCCAAGCCAGAGCTGACTTCAAAGTTCTACTACTAACCTACAAATCTCTGCATGGATTGGCACCACTGTACCTCTCCGGTCTCCTTGCACCCTATTGCCCCGCAAGGACACTTAGATCTCAAGATGCCGGCTATCTGGTGGTTCCCAAAATTAAGAAAAAAAACAGCTGGAGGTAGGGCGTTCTCATATAGAGCACCTCTTCTCTGGAACAAATTACCCATCTCAATTAAGGAGTCTGATACTGTTTCGACATTTAAAATTAGGTTAAAAACGTTATTGTTTAGTCAATTCTACGACTGTTAAAGGTAAGTATGTTACTAGAACGGGACTGCACCCGTCTACATCAAGTCTCTCCTGCAGCCCTACACCCCCACCCGTCACCTACGGTCTTCTTCAGACAACCGCCTGGTGGTCCCACCGCTCAAGACCGCCCGGTCCCAACACAAGCTCTTCTCCTGTCTGGCCCCCCAGTGGTGGAATCAACTCCCCACTTCCATCAGAGACACTGACTGTCTCTCCACCTTCAAGAAAAGGCTCAAGTCGCACTTGTTCCGGGAGTACAACGGTACTTAGGAATGGTTCGCTTGACCCGATGTTAGTTTCCTCAAGGATCACAATGACTCTTGCTTAGAGACTTGTTGCTCTTGTGGTTAGTGGTAACTGACTTAAATTTTTGTACTCGCTGTGATATATTGTTTTATTATTGTTGCTTGCTTTTTTTCCACAGGTACACTTGCACTTATAGCAGCTCATGTTGTTTAATTGTAACTTGTTTAACTACATGCTCTTATGGTTCTTCCCTTTGGCACTTATTTTGGTTGTTCACAATGTGTGCTTCATGTTTTGGCTACTCGCAATGTTTTGTGGCTATCTCGTTGTTATGATCAGTGACCTATGCACTTTGTAAAACTCTCTCTTGGAAGTCGCTTTGGATAAAAGCGTCTGCTAAATGAATAAATGTAATGTAAATGTAAATGTAGTTGGAGGCAACGGGGGACGGGTTGTTTCCATCCTTATTCTATAAGTATAACTTATTTTAGAGTTCTCTTCCCCTGGAACAGATTTCATGTTCCAAATGAGGGGGGCTGTCGCTGTCTTGGTGTGTGGGGTTGCATCAAATTCCCCTTTTTTGCTCTGTTAAATTGCTGCACCAGTCCACACTTGACCGGTGGGGTCTCATTCTATTATGACTGTAACTGTTAGCTGCTCCTGGCATTCTCTAATCCCTGCTCTCCTCTCTCTGTCCCCCCCCACACACATCCCTTGTGGTGTGGGGGGTTTGAGTTGTCAGCACCTGCCTGGTCGTCGGTCAGCCAACGCTGGACCTGGTCGCGAGTCTCCCGGTCCTGTCCTACATCTATAAAGTTGAACAATGGATTTTGGTGTTTTAAAAACCCATCGACACTGTATGACTATGTTTAGCCTGTGTTCTGCTCCTCTCTCTCACCAACCGTCTCTGGAGGAGGGGATCCCTCTCTGAATTGCTCCTCCCAAGGTTTCTTCCATTTTTATTTTTTTTTCTCCTGTTGAGAGTTTTTGGGGAGTTTTTCCTTGTCTTCCTTGAGGGTTTAGGTTGGTTGAGGGGCAGTTCTATGGGTGTATGTGAAGCCCTCTGTGACATGCTTGCGTGTAAAAAGGGCTATACAAATAAATTTGATTTGATTTGATGCACTACCTTGAAGACAAATTACATTTGACTGGCTGTGAAAAAAGCTTGCCATGCAGCGAGTCAAATACCTTATTGTAGGAGAAACAAAAAGCAGTTAGAAAAAAGAGCAAGACATTTTTTTGAAAATAGAGAAAGCGAGACAGAGAGGAAAGTGAAGTGTCGAGAGCGAAAGCAAGCATAGAACTCAGCCTAGTGTTGTGTAGCGGGGGTGAGGGTATCTGGAATGGCAGAACTAACTTATTTACACCGCCACTTTCTCCTCCCCCCTCTTAACCCTCGTGCTGCCTTCGGGTCACATGACCCAAAGGTTCATAACGAACCATCGTTGTGTTTACCCAATTTTACCCAATACAAAAACAAATAAAAATTATTTTCTTTTAACCTTCGCAATGTGGGGGGTCTGAGACAGCCCAACGGTTAAAAGAAAATGCTTCACTTTGTTTTTGTATGCGGTAAAGTTGTCGCAATACGACGGTGGGTCACAACGACTGATGGGTCAGAACGACCCGAAGATAACACAAGGGTTAAGGGCTTGTCGTCATCACTCCCCTCCGACACGCAAACGTTCAATTCGCCTCAGACATTGACACACACTCCTTCCTTTCAACACAAACGAACCTTTTCATGCTCGAGCCAGGGTAATTTCAACTTATCAAAATCAGAGCCAGCCGCAGCTCATCTTTAGAAAGAGCTTTAGAAAGTGGATCAATGTGGCAAAGCTGAGGAGGTAGTGAAGCTCCATGTCTTTCCGGGGGGGAGGGAGAACGATATAAAACGTTTTTTTAGGTCTGTTTTCGTCCGACACAAAACACCAGAGCTTACCTCTGTTTGAAGCCACCCTCACCCCACCCCACCCCACATTCTTACCTTGGACTTGAGTGCCCAGTATTCCTCTGTGCCGTGCTCCACATGCCTCAGAGACGTGAGGTAGTCATAGCTGATGATCGCCGTCTACAAGGGACAAAATGAGCATTGATCAAAATCACAAGCAGTACTTTTTTTGCTTCTTTTTATCCAGTGTGTCTACTACCATGTGTTGTAACATATTTCTCTTTTCCAAAACTATGGTACGTCACTAATAAAAGGCTAGACCTAGGACCTTAGGGTAGCTAGGTGTAAACCAGGCCTAAGCTAAGCATATCACTATAGAGCACAAGGACTAGTGTGCTTGGTACGGAAACCACTTTTTTGGGATTGATTTGAGATCAAGTACACTTACGGTGGCCGCAGCCCTCCCGAAGCGGACAAGGCTGATGTCATTGATGTCCACTGGTCTGTTGTAAAGGTAGAATCCTGAGGAGGTGAACAGTGCCGTACCAACAGTCGACAATCTCAGCAGCCTTCCAGCCATGGGAGGCACTAGAGGGTGAGGAAACCCACACACGTTTAATACCATTGCTTTGGTCAGGTATAACCCAAATGCCACAAACTAAACTATAGTAGCATCTACACAAAATTCACATCATACAAACCCTTACTCTTCCATACTCCTTATTCTGCCCAGCCCCAGTTTCCACCATCTCTCCACACACGCACAAGCACAAACCCAGTTTACGCCAAAGCTGATTTACACCTTAGTACAATTTTACAATGAAAGCCTTGTTTTTCGTGTTCAGATAAATCGCTCCTCATTACCCAACAACGTTCAACTCGATTTCCATGTATTCACAGTGAACAGTGATAATACTAAAACTGTGGTAAATGCTGTCATGTACTTGACGTGACCCTACATATTTTGGTCATGTGACCAATACAGGAAGAATCAAATTAATGTAGCTAGTATAGTAAATAACTACGGTCGGATAACACTGACCATGTATCCATTTGAATGGTCTACAAAAGCAGTTGTATGCCATTCATATTTTTTGGTAACTGTTGGTGAGGTGTCATGAATTGCCAATATTATGTAATACGTTTTGTAACATTAAGAACGGTAGTTGGCTAGAGCTAGCTAGAGTGGTTGGCTAGAACTATTTAGTTTGGTAGCTGAACAACACTGCGACGATCAGATACATCCGATTAAATGTCTCCTGAGCATGATACATAGTCAGTGAAAAACATAAGCTAAAAATCCATTGTGTGTGAGTAATGACATTATGAAAATTACCTTTATTATGTGTGAAAATCCACACGCTGTCATTTACTCACCGGCTTCTCTTTTCGACCTCTCAACTCGTGTCCTTTTGTGTTTTCGAAACATTATTGCGCTTGGCATTCTGGGTATAGTAGTCTTTGAGCCACATGAACTAAAATAATCACAGACTCGGATACGCTTTATTGCAAAAATAGACACATCAAACGAATTTTTGGTTGAATTCGTACCTAATCCTAAAAGAATTATACAAATATGGTTAACATATTTTGAGTCAGCATTGTTAAAATACTGTGAAAGATCTAGCCAATTGTGGCACTTATAAAACGTCATATGTATGAGTCGAAGTGATGGGCGGTCTGATCATTGACTGTAAGGGGTTGATTCATTAAAAGGGATACAAATCTTCTGGTTCAGTTCACTAAAAAGATCCGTCCAATAATTCGTTAATTATTCGAACGACTTTTTCTTGCAGTGGATTTATTTAGTGAATACAAAAATATGTCTATCATTGGTGACGATAATTAATCAAAGGGAACATGGTATTTCCAAAATGTAGGCTTACTTGTTAGAAAAAAGGATGAGCAAAGGTGTTCAATTAATAGCCTCACTGTAAAAGTTGGAAAACTAAAATAATTTTGGATCACCAACTCCTCACCAAGTAGGAATGCAACATGGGTTGTTTACATTAACCTACCTAAGTTTATGTAACTCATCCTTAAATTGAGTAAACCCATGTAATTCAATGTGTACTGTGATTTAGTATTTAATAAGTACGTTTGAATAACCTGAATGCACTGTCATTATATTACCCACTTGTAACAACTTATGTTTGCTCAGTGTGCACAAATCAGTGAAATATTTGCCTAATCAATTCTGTCAGTGCAAGTTATGAGTTGACTTTACCCTTGAAACAACGCAATGTTGTTTGCCCCTGTGATTGAGATGGAAGTGAGGGAGGGGAATGTAAGCTATGATTATCAGGTGGGCAGAAAATCTATAAAGGGGCAGAATGGAATAGAAACAACACTAACAAGAATTGTAACCAATTGTTATCTTCTTAGAGTACATTTGTATCAAATTTGAGTAGCCTAACTTTTATGTATAAGCAAAAAGAAACTGATGTTGGGAGAAGTAGGCTATGAACAATTGCAGTCTGTATTTGATGAATTGTAACTCTACTCATCTACGTTTTATTCCACTGAATGCTTTCTCTGTCTCTGTGGGGAAAAACAAAGCGATAGCTTTTGCTGACTGAAACCCATGTAGGCTATGCATCTTCAGAGTGGAGCCTCACTCCTTTTCCTCCTTCAGGTAGACAAATACCAAATGTCCCTCCTCCCGCTGAGTCTCTCGCTTTCAACTTTCAATCTCTTTTCGTGATTACCTTTCCAAAAACCTTCCGAATCATCAGCAGTACCATGATGCTGTAGGCTAAGCGTGACATGTCTCACCACCCACCCCACCACCCACCTAAACACAAATCAAATATGCATCAGAATCATTATGGCATTTATCCTAGTTGCTTTAGGGAATTGAGTTGGATTGTGAATGAAGGTTTCGCGGAGCAGCAGCAGCTTGATTCGGCAGGCCGTAACACACTAGGCTACATTGCATGGATACTCTCAGATTACAATTAGCCTACAGTTAAAAGCTCCTCCTTGCAAAGATTGGCTGTAGTACAAGTGATGAGTTTTTACTTCTTTCTTAATTGTTCTGTGATGTCAGAATGATTCGCTGTCTTTCTTTCTCTCTCTCTCTCTCTCTCTCTCTCTCTCTCTCTCTCTCTCTCTCTCTCTCTCTCTCTCTCTCTCTCTCTCTCTCTCTCTCTCTCTCTCTCTCTCTCTCTCTCTCTCTCTCTCTCTCTCTCTCTCTCTCTCTCTCTCTCTCTCTCTCTCTCTCTCTCTCTCTCTGTCTCTCTTTATCTCTCTCTCTCTCATACACACACACAATAATCTTCCCCTTTCATCTAGCAGATAGACCATGAAGTGAGGGAGTGATGGGATGTGAAATGACAAGTTCAGAGAGTGTATAATATCTCCACAATGACCCTGTTAACGTTATTAACACTACCATTTCTGGCTCACACTTGAATTGTGTGCAATGTTCAACAAACACTTGGCACACAAGGCTGGAAAAACTACCGGTACCTGTATATTTGTTGCGGATGAAGCATTATATTACAAAACAATGCACTTGGTTTGTATACATATTAGAAAAGGACCAAGTAGTATGTATAATACACTGATATTCAAGTATTGTAGGATCAATACAATACAGGATATTTTGAGCTAGGTAGAGGCAAGCATAGATATATATAAAGTCTGGAGGCAAGAACTATGACATCCCTGAACATGAGTGTGTAGTAATGACATCATAATGCTGGTTGCCATAGTAATGCTTGATGATGACAAGAACAACATTCTAACATTTACATCTGGCAAAGTGTGTTTTGCATTGCTAAGACTCAATCCGTTTATGGTTTAACCAAAAGCAAACAAATGATGTACGATTACGAATGAATTCCAGGTGAGGAACTTTAAATCTTTTTTACTACAAGTATTAATAGTAAAACTACAATAAACTACAATTATAAATAAAAGTTTTAGGGGCATTGTCTGTCCACTTGGCACTTCAGTCACAAAAGTGTTGTCAGGTTTTAAGGTTGCTGATGAATAGATAAAGATTAGGTAGCAAAATTATATTTATAAAATAAATTGATCCTTTGTGCAACGCAAGAAGTATTTGAAAGTATTTGCAATAGTAAAATACCCAGGTCTGTGCAAAAATGAGGTGGTGTAATCATGAAACCTTTAGCCTGGGGTCTTTGTGAGTAGGCCTAGATACCTTTTATCTGCTTGCGAGGGGGGGCTGCAGTGTCAGCCTGACAAGGGCCTCAGACCTTGTTGGTGAGGGTGGAGGCCTACATGAAGACATGGACCATGGAACAAAATAGGTTGTAGCCTAAAGGTTGACATTTTGTGTTTTTTTGTTTGCAGACTGGGTGTTTTGGTACATCTACAGTATGCCTCAACCCTTGTTGTACTGAAAAATGTGTATAATTTGGTTTCTTTTGTATTTTATTTCTTTATATCCCCCTGTAGTTCACTTGCACTTACGTCTTTGATCTTTGATATATCATTGCGTTTTTATGTTATACTTATTTATACTTTATCGTTTTGTATACATTCATGGCTTGTGCATCCTGTTCAGATGTAGCCTTTTGTTTTGTAAGAGTGCAAGAGACATTCTTGTCTGACTTATTGTCTTAAATTGTTGAAGAGAGATACATTTTCTGTTAGTAAGTGGTAAAAATCTACCTTTTTGATGGAACTAAGTGCAATCTGTTTTAAATTAACAATATGTTAGGCTAAATGTCTTAACGTGTCTTAAACATAATCCATTCCTGCTATAATATTCTGGGAGCTTCAAATTTCAACAATGTGGAAGTTGGCAACTTTTAGGGACATACAAGAATGTTCACTTGTTTTCATGGAGAAGAACACTGATGACATAGTGTCTCTATGATGTCAGAATAATGTATTTGAAAAGCAATGCTGGCTGTATCACGTGGTTGAGTGGTTACAACTATGTTTAGAGGTGATTGTTTGGCTGATGTTGAGCTGTTTAATACACTGTATATGATGGCGCATGCCAAAACAAAGGTGAGAGAGAGTAATCCAAATATAAATGTTGATACTTTTAAGAGATATTTGAGAGATTGGTTATAGAACGTTTTTCGACGGAGCAAAAGTGCTGTGTGTATGAGTATCATAGCTCAAGAATAGAAAGAGAAAATTGGGAGATTAAGGTATAAAAAAGGATCACAGGAATGAGAGAATGAGTTACAAAGAAGGGAAAGAGAGTCAAACAAAATGTGACTGAGGTTCAAAATGATGACATATTGTTTGGGATTTAAGATACTCCATTACCAGTGTATGTTGACAAGAATATTAGCATCATAGGGGTCATGTAATGTTTTTTAGGAGTATTGATGTTTGTATTAAGTAGAGAGTAGGCTACCTCCAGATCAACTTTCATTCTAATTCTCTAGTCTCTAGTTTTTTGTTGCCTCCCACAATCTCTAACTTCTCTCCCATTCACTCCACAGTAAAGGAGAATGAGTGTCACAACTCAAATGGAGGCATGGAGGGAATGCAATGATGATTGCCTTCGTGAGAAGGCCCTGGAGGACAGGAAATGGATGGCAAAAAAGATGTCCAGCTTGAAACGTGACCTCTTGACCGAGCTGGAGAGCCAGATGACCGATCTCCAAACAGAGTGGAGGATGAACAACAAAGTTCTGAGAAACAAGGTCTTTACTTATGAACACTGGCTTTTACCTTAAGACATTTCTTTTAGTTTCACTTTCTTTTAACCCTTGTGTTATCTTCGGGTCGTTCTGACCCATCAGTCATTGTGACCCACCGTCGTATTGCGACAACTTTACCGCATACAAAAACAAAGTGAAGCATTTTCTTTTAACCGTTGGGCTGTCTCAGACCCCCCACATTGCGAAGGTTAAAAGAAAACTATTTTTATTTGTTTTTGTATTGGGTAAAATTGGGTAAACACAACGATGGTTCGTTATGAACCTTTGGGTCATGTGACCCGAAGGCAGCACGAGGGTTAAGTGTCTATTACCATTTTTACCAACTTATTGTTTATCTACTGTATTAAAGGTCGATGAGATGCTTCAAACGGACATTCCTGACAGAAAGGGGATCCTTGACACCCTGAGAGACTTTGACCGAATCTGGGAGGAGAAGATCCTAAAAAGAAAAGGAACCACTGAAGGGATCGAGGCCTTGAAACAGAATGGCGACAGTAGAGATGAGAAGTCCGAGAGAAGCGAAGAAGGCAGGAGAGTAGAAGGTGGTGAGACGATGAAAGTGTCCTGTGGCTGCGGTCGTCAAGGCAATGGGGGTGGCAAGAAACGAAACAGATGCCAAAAGATAAGGTTGGAGGAGGAGATGTTTTGGTGGAGGGCGGTGGAGCGGCAGAATATCCAAGCACAAGAGGAGAGACGCGAGAGAGTGAACCTTCAAAGACAACAGCAGAAGGAGGACAAGAAAAGAGAAGAAGAAATGAAAAAGAGAGAGAGGGAACAGTTGGAGAACGAACAAAGGCTGATGGAGGAAGAAAAAAGGATCACAGGAATGAGAGAGAAAGTGTTACAAGCCCAGGAGAGAGTGATAGACCACAAACGAGAAGAATGTGACCGCAAGATAAATAAGGTCAACAAAATAGTGATGGAGACAAAGGCACAGGTGGAGGAGGCAAAAAAGAGAGAAAGGGATTTGCAAAGAAAGGCAAAAGAGATTGCTGACAAGCGAGAGGAATGTGACCGCACAGTGGATCAAGTCAATAGAAAAGTGTTGGAACTGAGAGCACAAGCTAAGAGAGCAAAAAAGCCAAAAACTTTACTGGAAGGACAAAGTATGAAGGTAATTGATAACATTACAACTAGTTCATGAGATAATCTGTAATAGCATTCAGAATGAGTGGTCTAACACAGCACATAGCCTTGTGCAGTATTTTATTTGAGGAATAGTATAATATATATAGTGTATAATTTTTGTAATAGTATATTTTGAATCAGCCACTGAGCCTGATTCAGTGAAGTTGTTTGGCTGTAACTCTCTCTTTCTCTCTAGACACAGAGAGCAGATGAGGGGAAAAACCGAAGTGAAGAAAACATGCATCCCCGGGAAGTAAGGAGGCAGAAAGAGGAGTGTGGAACAGAGAGGCTTGGAAAGACCAAACGGGTAGGAAGAGAAAGATGGAAGGACAGCAAGCTGAGGAGAAACAAGGAACCAGGGAGCTTTGGTGATGACGCGCCACAGAAAGAAAGAGAAGGGAGAGGAGAGAAAACCGATACGCAGATGACAAAAAGGATGGAGGAGAATGCAAGTAAATCAAAGAATGAACCGAAGGGACCGAGGAGGCAGTGGGAAGAAGAGAGATCACGCATAGAGTTGGAGTTCAAGAAGAGGCAGGAGGAAAAAGAGAGACTGCTGAATGAGTCAGAGGCCAAGGTGAAGCAGAGAGCACACAAGGAGAAATTGCTGAAAGAATCAGAGGCCAAGCAGAGGGAGGAAGAGAGACTGCTAAAAGAGTCAGAGGCCAAGGTGAAGCAGAGAGAGGACAAGGAGAAATTGCTGAAAGAATCAGAGGCCAAGCAGAGGGAGAAAGAGAGACTGCTAAAAGAGTCAGAGGCCAAGGAGAAGCAGAGAGAGCACGAGGAGAAATTGCTGAAAGAATCAGAGGCCAAGCAGAGGGAGAAAGAGAGACTGCTAAAAGAGTCAGAGGCCAAGGAGAAGCAGAGAGAGCACAAGGAGAAATTGCTGAAAGAATCAGAGGCCAAGCAGAGGGAGGAAGAGAGACTGCTAAAAGAGTCAGAGGCCAAGGTGAAGCAGAGAGCACACAAGGAGAAATTGCTGAAAGAATCAGAGGCCAAGCAGAGGGAGAAAGAGAGACTGCTAAAAGAGTCAGAGGCCAAGGAGAAGCAGAGAGAGCACAAGGAGAAATTGCTGAAAGAATCAGAGGCCAAGCAGAGGGAGAAAGAGAGACTGCTAAAAGAGTCAGAGGCCAAGGAGAAGCAGAGAGAGCACAAGGAGAAATTGCTGAAAGAATCAGTGGCCAAGCAGAGGGAGAAAGAGAGACTGCTAAAAGAGTCAGAGGCCAAGGAGAAGCAGAGAGAGCACAAGGAGAAATTGCTGAAAGAATCAGAGGCCAAGCAGAGGGAGAAAGAGAGACTGCTAAAAGAGTCAGAGGCCAAGGAGAAGCAGAGAGAGCACAAGGAGAAATTGCTGAAAGAATCAGTGGCCAAGCAGAGGGAGAAAGAGAGACTGCTAAAAGAGTCAGAGGCCAAGGAGAAGCAGAGAGAGCACGAGGAGAAATTGCTGAAAGAATCAGAGGCCAAGCAGAGGGAGAAAGAGAGACTGCTAAAAGAGTCAGAGGCCAAGGAGAAGCAGAGAGAGCACAAGGAGAAATTGCTGAAAGAATCAGAGGCCAAGCAGATGGAGGAAGAGCAGCGACTGGCGAAGAGGCATGAAGAGGAGGAACAAAGGCTTCATGTGGAGGCCAAGAGAAAGGAGGAGGAAAACAGGAAGAAAGAGTTTGAAGCCAAACTGCAGAAGGCAAAGGAGGAAGGGGAAAGGCTATTACAGCAATGGGAACAAGAAAAAGCCAAACGTCTGTCTTTTAAGGAAGAAATTAGGAAAAGAAAGGAAAACAAGCAAACGAAAGACTTGGAGACCAAAAAAGCAAAGGAGGGAGAGGAGAAGAAAAGGTCCGAATACCAACAGAAAGAAGACATGAGAAAGAAAGCTGATGAGGTGAGAAGGAAGAAGAAAGAGGAAGAAGACTTAAAGAAAACTTGTGAGGCTGAAAGACCGAGGGAGGAGAGGAAACTGCCAGCGCAGCAACAGAAAGAGAATACAATGGATGCCCTCAGGAAGAAAACTAAGGAAGAGACAGCAAACAGGGAAAGAAGAGAGTGCGAGGAAGCCTTAAAATGTCCAAACAAGGCTCAGCTCGAACAGTTACTGAAAAGGGAGCAAGCGAAACTCGACCTCATGATTGAGAAGAGGTTGGCGGGAGTAGGGGGGGTGGAGAGCAGTACAGTCATGAAGAAACCAAATCCCCCTCGATGTACAATTTTCGATAAAGATCCAGAGCTACTGCTGAGCTCTGAGGAGGAAACAGATGGTGAATTTGATAGACAAGGGGAGGAAGAACAAAGCCAAATAGAGATGGGAGGAAAAAAGATGGAGGAAAAACACGAAAGTGAAGAGGATAGGCCGTTGGAAGAAGACATAGTAAAACCACGAAAGCCAAAAGTAAACAAATTCAAGACTTTTTTTCAAAAGTTCATACCTGGATTTTAGCCCAATGGTGTTCTCAAAGAGTATTGTTGATCTGTCATGCCTGAACCTTTAATAATAAATAACTAACAAAGATGATGAGGAAAAACATGAAAGTGAAGAGGACAGGCGGTTGAAAGAAGACAGTAAAGCCACGAAAGCCAAAAGTAAACAAATACACTACTTTTTTTAACAAATGTTCATACATGGATTTTAGCCCAATGGTGTTCTCAAAGATAATTGTTGATCTGTCATGCCTAAACCTTTAATAATAAATAACTAAATCAAGTCAATAATATCCTAAATGTTTGTATTCAGCTTAAACATTTGCTCCATTATGTATGAACCACAAGTGGGTACTGATCTCCAGGTTTGTGTCATGTGACCTCATAGTCTGAATACACTGTGTTTCCCCTTTATTGTATACTTGAACAGAATGGAGCATGCCTTAGAATCAAATACCAGTACCTCTACATTCTGTCAGTAAAGAGATAAATGGTTTGTAGATGCTCACTACTACCAGAGCTACACTGTAACATTAGATAGTGTCATCATAGGATCACATTGAAGTGTAGTCTCAAATTACACAACATTCAGGGAACAGGAACCCAAAACAAGGGCTGACATTTGGTCACGTTGTCACTTTATTGTGAGAGACGGGCAAGGGCTGGGTTGTGCTCCTTTTAACAGATTAATCCATTATTTCCTCTTCATATATTGTGTAACTTCAATGATGAGAGGTTGTAAAGAAAACATACAGTAACTTTCAGCAACACACATTTGAATAGGTCAGAATACATGGCCATGTTTTAATCAAGTTATCCATTTTGGGCAAAATTTTCAGTTACACAATATGGAGATTTGATTGTCTCCCTTCTATTGTAAAAACAAAATGCCAGAACAAAGCCTGCTGACATATTAAGATGGTTCCATTGTTCATTCACAATTTACATTGACTATATACACCTTCAAATTCAGCTGGTTCCATTGTTCATTCACAGTTTACATTGACGCCTTCAAATTCATCTATCTTCAGCCTCTGTGTATGGCTTGCGCACAGCAAAGACTTTTCTGTTCATTTGGACTTGAAGCTGGAGAAAGAAACCAGAAACACATTCGAGCAACAGAAGCACATGACAGTTTGCATTTACTCGGTCTTCATTTGTCTTCGTAGGAGTCATGAATGAAGTATTATCCAGCATATCATTTTCTAAATTCAAGTAAGCCATTCTATGGAAAATATTGAAAATCCCCAGATTCCCGCTTTGCAAATGAGCTCCTAAAGCTGATAATAAAAGGGCCTTACCTTGGATCCCTCCAGCACATGAGGCTCCTTCTGCAGAGCATTGAGCTGGCCATCCTCTGATGCATACCCCACCCAACACACACCTTTGTGGAAACCTGTCTGTCTGTCCTGTTCAGGTGTAACACAATATATTAGTAATGCAAGAACAAGTGACACTGTGTGGGCATTATATTTCCATCGTTGGACCAACTTACAAAAGGTAGGAAGCACCTCTTGACTTGTCCAAACTGTCCAAAGTATTCCCTCATTTCCTCTGTCAAAGGATGTAAACAGCATTAGGTATCAACAAACTATTCTAACATTGATAATGGGTGCATTTAACACAACCATCCAAAGCTGGAAAGCTATTTGAATTCTACAGAATTACACAATGACACAGATTCTCACAAAAGAGGCAAATAGCCTGACAATGTCAAGGAAGCTAGCCTAGCTAGCTTTTACCTTTTTCCCCACACAAACCAGTAGTGCAAAGCGCTAACATGGTAAGGCACAGTATAACATTGTGTGTACACTTGATATTTTACACTGAAATAATGCTTACTGCTTGCTACGGTCCATGGTATTTTAGAAACAAACACCTCGAAAACCTTCTTTGACGTAGCTGCCATGTTTCGTCCTTGGTAAGCTTTCAACTTATGACCCTAAACCACGTGACCACGGGTTAGAAATGTAAAGAATTATTATACATTCAAATTTATATCTTACAATTTAAAAAAAGCACAGTTAAATTATTAAGTTTATAACTTTTAGTTACTTCAGTGGTATAAGGGACCACCATGTTTTATTTAAAATCGTTTTTGTGTATTTGAGTTGAAAGGTCAGTACAGCAAAGATGGCTGCTTCCATAATGGAGCATGGGGAAGATGCGTTCAGAAAGTTGTTTAAACTTTATAAGCGAAGAAGTCCACCACCTGATTTCAGTGACGTCCTTGACTTTTCAAAGATTGTTAAATGTGACAAGGTACTTAAATCATAGCTATATTGAGTTCGCTAGACTGTTAGATGTTCCTGCTTGTAGTATAGCCTACTAGTTGTATGCATAGATACCATTTAGATTACTGTCGGCATATAGTCACATTTCGTTCCCTTCTATTGACAACAGTATTGTGTGGTGGCTACTCAAGCTAAAATAGGCAAAAACTGTACATCATGTACAATGTGTAAATACATTCAGGAGGTTGTTTGAGCCAGCTACAGCAGATGGGAATCGTTCAAGCACCAAGGCTTAATAATGTCGTACGCGACTAATAACCAAGAGTAGGCTATGCTTAAAAACACGTAGCCTATTTGAGACAATCAACTTTTTGACACAGCCTACACATTTTGCCACATTGTTTACCCCCCAAACTGCTGATGTTGTGATATGCGTGGAAGGGGGTAGTCACAACTACAATCATGTTCGTACATCTGGCAAAGCTATCACTGCTTGCGGCTATGTGCGTGTCATCACTGCTGCAACGTCTTGCATAGTTACCGCCGATCCATGTGAACCACTCAACAAGATTTGATTATGAATGGTGTTGGTTAGGGTTGTTATGATGTGAATGATGATTGACAGGTCTTTCCCACCAAACTGGACCCAACTGTAGTCAGTGATGGGGAGGCAAAGATGGAGGGACTGCGACCTATCAGGGACTGGCAGGCCTTCGGCATTCAAGGATATCCAGGTAAAATACCTGAATGGAAAGTTACAAAAGTAGTAGGTAAAGTCCTCTATGGACTTTCAAACATACATGCAACATACAACAGTCAGGACATGATATGAATGTAAAGATATCCATAGTTTTTGTCTTTTAATATTAAATCCTGTTGTCCTTGTCTAAGGGTTCATCTTCATCTCTAACCCATTCCTGCATGGCTCACAGCACTACTGGATCAGACAGTGTCTGAAGACCTACCCTCAGAAGCCCAACGTTTGCAACTTGGACATGCACATGTCCCCCACTGAGACAGAGGATATATGGGGGAAGAGTACCCACCTACTCCAGTACTAAAACTTATTTCCACTATTGGGGGTTATTTAACAACACAGAGAAACAGTAGAGGATGTTTCAAAAGTGCTTGTTTGACAATCACACCTGCATGTAACTCAAAAACCTCCCTCAAGTCCGAATGAATTCCTCTTGGGTTAGATGTTGGGCTTCCAAATCTAAAGGATGATAGGTTTTTAGGGGTGGGTAATTAACTGACCAATGACACTTTAAATATACAAAACAAAATACTGAGCCAATTTGAAGAACCACAGTATATCTTATATTGATTTGTAAAATTGCACATACCAATATCTATCAATTTATAGAGGAATATGTTGTCACTGCTTGGAAAATCTTCCTGTCTTCAATAACTATGGCCTGTCTTACGTGTTTCTCTTTGTACAGGAGCAAGGACTCAGGGAAAAGGGAACCCAAGACACTGCTGGAAAAGCTTCGCTGGGTGACCCTCGGCTACCACTACAACTGGGACACCAAGGTTACTCATTTGCGCTACTCGGGATTAGCTGGAATGCTAATGACCAAGTGTCTTGTTTGTAATTTCTCTTTCTCTCTGCATATTTGAGTTCAGATAGTGGACAATCTAGCAACTGAATAAGGAAGCCTCTATCTTTTTCAATATATTTTTTCTGTCTTTCTCTAGACGTATTCTGCAGATCACTATACGCCTTTCCCTGACGATCTTTACTCATTGTCCCGCCACATCGCCGCGGCCTGTGGTTTTGCCAGCTTTAGAGCCGAGGCAGGAATCCTTAACTACTACCATTCCGATTCTTCCCTGGGCATCCATGTGGACGAATCGGAGCTGGACCACACGCCACCGCTGCTGTCATTCAGGTGAGAGAAAAGGATTTGCGACAATCTGGAACAGTTTTGTCAAGCTATGTGAATCATTTGGTTAGTGGTTTATCCCCAAAATAGAAGTGAGACAAATATTATTTGTATATAAACAGTTCTGGCCAAGATTTTCTCACATCATCCAACTATCTTTAAAATAGTAGTATGTTTGCATATCCTATCTCCCCATGAAAACAGTTTTGGCCAATCAGCTGTGTTCCTCCTTGGAGGCACCCAGAGGGAAGACCTGCCCACAGCCATGTACATGCACAGCGGCGATGTCATGGTGATGTCAGGACACAGCCGCCTCCTCTACCATGCCGTGCCACGCATAGTTCCAGCCCCCAAGGGAGACCCCTTAAATCCCACTCTAGAGTTGGGTGGCTTAGACCTCGGCCCAGACCACGGACTCACCCAGCCTTGTACCCAGGGAAAAAGCCCACTGGTCAGGCAGGTGTCTGCTGAGGACTGGGCAGTGTGCTCCAGGTACATCCAGACTTCCAGGTTGAATATGACTGTCAGACAGGTGCTGGGGCCTGGGATGGCATTCCCCAAGGTGGATACTACCAAACAAACAGAAACAAGTGACACAGAAGGGTACCATGAAGTTCAGGATGGACAGAATCGGGGTCCGAAGAAGAAGAGGAGTGACTGTTGACTGATGATTACATGTTATGGTTGCTGACATATTACATTACAGACACATACTTCTATAGCTTCTTGATGACAAGCAAATCATTTACATAGATGTAAAAATATTTATTGTATTTATAAAGTGATTGTTGAAACAGTTCAGTAAACCAAAACCCTAGTATACAGTATGTACCCCTGCCCCTCAAATGTATACTTTCACGAAAGTATTCGAAGATGGAATTTTTTTAGACAACCAAGATGGCCGTTCATCAATTAGTTGTCTATCCAGAGGCATTTTGGTTCACCAGCATTTTGGTTCATTCTGCACCGGTTGTTAATGCCCCTTGGAATTTACTGAGAGGTTCCAGACTAATACCCATTTGCAAATTGGTTTGGCGATGCCAGACCAATCGCAAGATCAAAATGGTCTGTTTTCTGGTTTGGAAACAGAACTAATTCCCAGGTGAAGGCCTATCATTCTAATGGAGAGAAAATGAATGGGTATGTGGGTGGGGCGAGTGGGTTGGAGGGGGAAATGAACCCACTCTATCAGGTGACAGATGCATGCATCAGAATTTCCAAGTAACGATCTTGAGCGGAGATGTATCTCACTGGAGTGAGGCTAATTTGTGAAGGAGGAAGGGATGGGTGTGGTTTTGTACCCCTGCACTTGCTTGCCTGAGTACCCCAGTACATGTATGTTTTCTGGTAATGACAATAATGGTTGTTGTGATGTGTGGCTTAGTGGTAAGTAGAGTGTGCACATATTCATGCATGTGACAGAGTCTGGGGAAAAAAATGAGAGGCTGTGTTCGTGTGAGGGATCTAGAAGCAACAGGGCAGAAACAAAGACGGCAACTACGTACAGAAGAGCAGATAATGTACAGGAAACAGAAATTATATGACTACATAGATCATTCTGACAGTGCATACTTTTATATGGGGATTTAGGGCGCCTCTGCGCATCAGGATGGAAATGCTGGGTATGGAGGTATATTGGGGTCAAAAAGATTTGAAGTGTAAAACTGAATATAAACGCGGAATACCCAGTTCTGTGAACGACCACAAGTTCCATTTTTGTGGGTGTGAGTGGGTTGTTGATTGGTGAATGAGACTCGTTAGCTAAGGGGGAGCGGGAAACTGGTTAATGTTGCCACCCCCGACCGGGCCTTGAGGGGTCTTTGGCCACTGCCCCTGGTGCTGAGAGGGCCAGGAAGGCTCTGACTCTGGGGATGTTATTGTGTCAGTGTGTGTGCATGTGCTGTACGTATTGTGAATGTGTGTTTGGTTCGGAGTGTACACCAATTTTTGGAGGTTGGTATAGTGTATGTGTAGCACCTAATTTCCAATGGCAAGACAAAATGTCACAGTCATCAGACTTTGCAGAATGTGTCTCAGCACTTTCCCATCACAGTGACAGTGTCTACGCAGCAATATTACAAACATAATCAATCCATATCCATTACTTTACACAGGGTCTCTCCATAGCAGGAACAACATGTTTAAAAAGGACACGCTTAAAATCGACGAGTTAAGACATCAATATAGGGCTGCTTGTCATATAAGACACTTGTATTTAAAGTTGATTGGATTCAAATCCATCCATTCTAAATTTGTATGTTGATATTGCAATTATGGAGGCAATTGATGCAGAATAAATGCAGTCCACGATACTATATGTGCTGATACAAGGAGAGAAGCTGTGGGTATTTAATCATATTTGTTACAGTGACCATGCAACGACAGCTAGTTCTTTGACATGACACAAGAGAACATAAGTGGCACTGTCCTTGGTGAAGCTGTAGCAGACACTTCTAATTTATGCCTCTCATTTTCACTCTCCTCTGGGTTTTCATCTATTTTCTCCATTCTCTTTCTCTTCCATTTCTTCAACTCTGTGAACTCTATGTTGGGTCAGGGATTTTACTGACCTGGTCCTTTTCTTTGTCCTTGTATATTTGCAATACTAGCACAATAGCTTATCTTGGCGAGCAAGTAGCAAGATCAGATAAATCATCCAGAATTGTTGACTAGTGTACAAGGGTTCATCTTTTTCAGTGTGTTCACTGCTAAAATGGTTGTCTTTAGTGTGCTATCCTAAAGGCAGGGTAGGTAATGCTGTTGAGAAGGAATTTTCTTCATATTTGCTGAAATAAACTTTACATCCTGATAGCAACCAATAATTCAAAAGTTTAACAGTAAAATGAATTCAATCCAACATCTGGGGGCATCACAGGACTAATAAACACGCCCTATCATTAAGGTTGGACCAGCACTGATGATGGACGACATTCGAGTCATATTGTCACTCTATATATGCAGGCATTAGCTGCTAATCGGCAGCTAATTCACAGTGTATAGACAGCTCATTAAAGATTAACAAGCCTTATAGGAGCGGCTAGACCTTAATAAACTTTGCAGCTATGGATGAGTTTTGTTCCTCGATGCGACAAGCAGACAAATGACTACGGTGCACCAAGAATTTAAAGTAGTTATTGTGGCCCATTTCCAGGAAGCAAATAAAATAAGAGAGGAGAAGGATAGTGTTGCCTTTCTTATCACTGCCACCCTGACACTCAGCTGGTTTTCTCCTTCCCACCCTTTGTCTCCTGAGTCAACGAAAGAATCTCTGATTGACTGACATCTGCTTATGGATGTCCTCCCACCACCTCAAACTGAATCCCGATTCCCGACAAAACGGTGTTATTCTTCATCCCTGCCATCACCAGGGACAGCATCTCTGTGGCAGCTCTCAATCCTCAATAAACCTATAGGCATCTTCCTCGACTGATTTCAAGAAACACCCGCCTAATCTACATGCTCCCCAGCACTCACACGTGGCTCAGATGGGGTTTTGTTCTGTCCTCCACAGCATTTCAGAATTGGCGAGTTTCGTGAGAACAAGTGTAAACTACTTTGCCTGTCCGCCGTTGACTTACTATGCCAAGTAGGCCTACAAGTTGTAAGATATAAATATAAATATGTAAAATGTTAAACAATTGGAGCCGATCAAATATATATAGCATATTTTAACTATTTTAACAATTGCTTAAAATGGACAGACTCATAGTTTCCGTGGAGTGAATATCAATGTTATTCATAAAAATGTATAACATAAATGTTATATATCTACATAAGTATGTGCAATTCATAATGTATCACTATAATTATGCATTTTATTTGTAGTGTGCCCTTCATTGCTGAGAAATAGTCAGGGCGCATCAGGTTTTAAATTAAAATTAATAAATACATATATATAGATACTAGATAAGTGGTTATTATGATTTGTAATTGTTTTATTACTGTCAGTTTGTCAATTTCTAATCTCATTCCCTTCATATTTAAAAAAAAATCTAAATTGTTTAAATAAAATAACTCTCCTCACTTGGCATGAACTTGTATTCTTTTGTCACATGATGTGGGTTATGTAGCTCAAAGTCATATCTGAGACAAAAGCATGACAGGCCTTACATACAAAGCAAATACACCTAAAATATCTTTAACTCTTTAACTGTGTTCAAATTCCCTCCTAAATGGCTGGAGAGTCTGTGTTTTGTGTCATGGTCTTAGGATGTGGCTGAACCAAAGAAAGACAGTATAGGGACACAATCCATCATTCAGATAGGAAAAAAGATAGCTCTCGAGAGCATTGTGTATTTTTTTCACTCCACCAAAGGCCCCCACTACACACAACTACACAGATAACACGAGAACATTAGCTTTGTAAATCGGAGGGAAAATGCACCGCCGGTGTCATTTTTATAATCACAGCCATTATCGATAATTACTGTTCCAGCCAAGGCTTTTGAGATGCAGGACAAAGAGAGGACCAGAGAGAGAGAACAAGTTATAGGCAGGCCTAAATCTCTTGCCTGGATGATGCACCCCCTCTTGTGGTCACCAAATAGAACAGCATTCTTTACCTCTCCACGCTGTCCTCAGCCAACTCAAATGATCTCTTGTATTATAGTTTCTGTTTTATCAGCCCTTGGACCACACTGACAGGACTGCCTTCTATCTGGGCTGGAACACCACAGGGGAGAAGTGGTCCAATCCCCCTTCTTTCCTCTCTGTCTGTCCTCATGATGAACTTCTCCATTTTGTTATTGCCTCATTCATTTCCGTTCTTTCCATAAACACTCTTGTTCCTAGCAGGCTCCTGCTTTTCTTATGTGAGGCAACCTTTCACTATCTCATCTCAGCCACACATTTTCAATCACCTCCTCCCATTCCCGGTCCCTTCATCGTCTTGCATTCCTTTCGAGTTCCGCTCCTCCCTCCCTTGTCTCTGTCCTGGCACTGTTCAGAGTGTCAGTTTCCTGTAAATAGTCAGGGGTTGTTAAGGACTGTGTGTGTGTGTGTGTGTGTGTGTGTGTGTGTGTGTGTGTGTGTGTGTGTGTGTGTGGGCATGCACGTGTGTGTGTCTTAATCTGTCCTCAGAGATAAGGCTCAGAAGAGACGGCTGGGAGAAGGGGGGGGAGAACGAAAGGTGCCTGGTCAGGAATACCCTCACAGAAGAAAATTGCTGTGCTCCATATCTAAATAGACCACGGTATGTGGGTTAAGGAGAGAGAACACAAGGGCTTAGCGTAGATTGAGGGAAACAAAATGCTCCTCAAAACAAGTATTTTCTGCTTGTCAAGGAGAACAATCGGAGCAATATCTCTCCAGTCTCCTCGGAAGATTCCTTTGGCAGCTTCACAAACTCCAGTCATATGTGTCCTTGGATGTGCTCTTCTTGAACCACTCAAGCTTAGCATTGGCAAACGTTACCATGTCAACCCTTGGAGAGTGTTAAGCACAGGGAATTCATTTATTCCTGAAAGTCACTGTAGATAGAAGCAAATGCTGATGAAGTAAAGTTCGGGTTACTCCCTACTCCCACAGTACTGAAACTGCTCTCACCAAAATAATTAGCGACCTCAGACTAAACTCTGATGCAAATAAAGTCTCTATCCTTATCATGTTAGATCTCAGTGCAGCATTTGATACAATTGATCACGACATCCTAATCAATAGACTGGAAAAGCTTATTGGGTTCACGGATAGTGTATTGAACTGGCTGAAATCATATATCACAGGAAGGAAGTTTTATGTTAGTTTAGGTGACCATAGGTCCAAGAAACATGAGAACTGCTACGGGGTTGCTCAAGGAAGCTGCTTAGGTCCATTACTTTTTTCTCTTTATATGTTACCACTCGGCGACATAATCAGAGAACATAACATAGATTTCCATAGCTATGCGGATGACACACAACTATATATATCCACTGAACCCAACGATGCAACGGCCATCAATTCCATTACCAACTGCCTGTTGGCAATAAACAAATGGATGCCTGATAACTTTCTTAAATTAAATGAAGACAAAACCGAAGTCCTACTATGTGGCCCCAAATCCAAAAGAGAGATGCTTATTAAGAATCTTGGAGGCTTAACCCCCTGTCTTAAACCAGAGGTGACGAGTCTCGGTGTAATCCTGGACTCAGATTTGAATTTCAACTCTCACATTAATAAAGTGACCAAAACAGCTTTCTTTCACCTGAGGAATATAGCAAAGGTACGACCATTCATAAACCAAAATGATGCAGAGAATTAAATTCATGCTTTTATATCCAGCCGGCTGGACTACTGTAACGCACTTTTCACTGGTCTTCCCAAGAAAACCACTGAAAGACTACAGCTCATTCAAAATTCTGCAGCTAGATTATTAACCAAAACTAAAAGGAGAGAACACATTAGTCCTGTCCTAGCTACTTTACACTGGCTCCCTGTTACTTTCAGAATTGACTTTAAGGTCCTTTTCCTCACATACAAAGCTCTACACGGACAAGGACCTAGCTACATTGCTAACTCCTTTATAAACTACACACCAGAACACTGCGATCATCAAATGCAGGCCTATTAGAGGTCACCAGAAGCAGTCATAAGAAGATTGGTGATTCGGCCTTTGTCAATTACGCCCCAAAACTATGGAACAAATTACCCATAAATATTAGGGAAGCAAACACTCTAGACATTTTTAAAAGACAGCTTAAAACCTACCTTTTTACCGAATCATTTAAGTAATTTTATCTCAAAAGGGTTTTCCTACTTTTTAAAGTTGTTTTCTCTCTTGAACAGAGATCTTATTGGGATTTTTATTTTTGTTTGAATTGTTTATCACTTGTATTATTGTTTTTATTGATTTTATGTAAAGCACCTTGAGCCAAAATTCTTGTATGAAATGTGCTATATAAATAAAGTCTTACTTACTTACTTACTTACTTACTTACTTACTTACTTACTTGTAACTCCCTACTACAAGTCATTTAATCAATTCAACTTTGTGCACATTATACAATTAGCACTTATGCATCAGAGGTTATCTTTATGTATTGCTGAAATGCAAATAGTGCCAATTGTATTTATGTACAGTAGTAGTGCATAGCTGCTATGGCTTGGCATGGAGCCTGTCTGTATGTCTGTTGGTGAACACAACTATAAGGTTTGCTCACGGCCTTGAAAGAGGATTCAGAGGCTTCTCATCTTCACTGATTATGAATCTATCTTGGGTATGATGTAATCATCAAGCATACAGCAACAGAATACATTAGTAGAGGCAAGAAACTAGTAAGTCGGCCTAACACAAGAATGATCAGCCTGCGAGGTGGAGTCCTGAAAGGCTAAGCTGTTCAGCTCCAGGGGGGGCACATCATACGTTAGGAATGTGATACACCATTACTCCTCACATATTAATGACACATTTATGATTCATGGATCAGTTATGGCATGTATGCAGACGCTGTGTAATGAATGTGTCATGTATATATGTAAATTGTTACTGAAGTTTGATAAGATGGATGTTAAAAATGTATTTCTAACAATGTTAGGGCTCCTGTTGCGCATGATTTAAGAGGCCTTCAATGAAGTTGGGTTCCACATCTCACAAGGCTAGGACATTACTTTGAGTTTACATGCTGCCTGACAAGAAACATAACACAGCCTCGGAACTGGAACCAAATTGTATGTGTGTGTGTCATTTACATGCACAATTGTTATTTTCAGTGTTGTTGATATGGTCATTTTGTTTCCAATCTCTTGGGTGTGTGAGATTATCTCACACACATTTTGCAAAACACACACACATATGCTTACCTGAACACACGAACTCTTTCACTTACACACGCACTGTCGAACGTACACAGAAAACACTGACGCTTACACTCATATACTACGGGATCTAAAACCTCCTCTACCAATCACACCAATGTGTAGTGTGCATACTATACACAAACCAAAACATAAAGAGGCTTTACTCTCACTTATGCCCCCCCGCCCCCACCCCTACCCCCACCCGTCATTCTCTCTTGATCACCTCTCCTGATGTTCCGACAGAGAGCACCAGCTGGCGTTGTTAGCGGCGAGCGACGCGACCTCTCAGTGCATTGATTAACGGCCATTATGTCATTTCCCTCCTGCATAGTTTTTAAATGGCCCTGACCCTGTTACCATGGCGCCCAACACTGCACTGCTCCTTCTCAGGCTGCTGCTCTTGACTGCTCACTGTCTCGGTGTGTTTCTCTGCTGTGACTTTGTGTGGTCGTGCCCCAGTCTATGTGGTCAGTGCCCAGTCTGTAGAGCTGTGGAAGAGGGTCATTGCCGGCTCAATTTATGCTGTTATCAATTAGCTTATTTCTTCTCGATTATTGAAAATAGCAATGAATTACCGTAGCATTTTTGGGGTGCTTTTTTTTGTTGGGGGGGGGGGGGGGCTAATCAGTTCAACAACAGTGAAACTTGTGCTCTCAACCTTCACTGCCAGAGCCATGTCTTTTTCTTTAAAGATAACCTAACATGAAAAGCTAAACCGTGTGTTCTGTTCATGTTTTTGTTTCTCACCTAATTACCGGCTGTAATGTGTATGTTTTAAAATATACTCTTAATCTTTTCTATGGGAAGTATACTGTACTTCTCAGTCATTCATCGCAAGGGTGTCTAAGGCAGGGGCTGGGAGAGAACCGATTCTTGCTTACACTTATCATAATCTTCCTGCACGAGCAAGGTGATGAGGGAGAGCACTTACCCTTTCTCTTTCACCAACTCCTTCTCTTTTCCACCCTCACACAGACATGCACCATCAGCACCCCGCTCCTTTCTCGCTTGCTATTTTCTGCTTTGTACAATTCCATTCCTCTCTCCTTGGGCCTACCCCCATCCCGCCTTTCTCTCTTTCTTTCTCTCTTTAATTCATCCATCTCCATACTTCTCCTTCTCCTCCTACTTACATCCAACTTACCTTTCTCTGCCCCTACAGTAGTACACATCCCTCTCTGTCCTCCTTCTTTCCCTCCATTTCCTTCTTCCTATTTTCTTCCCTCCCCCTCGCCCCCTCTCCCCCTCTTTCTCCTCTTCGCTGTGGCAGCCTGTAATTTCTTGTTCTCAATCATGCCGGCTCCCATGGCAACTCTATCTGCTGAGTGGCCAGTGAGGTGCTGTGAAATTGTTACAGAGGTTGTGCTGTAATTGCTGTGGCAGGTTGTATGTATGTTTGTGTGTGTGCACTTATTTACGTATACCATTGAAGCCTCTTGTTTACATGATACTATTGTACTTTACAACTAGTTGTTCCTTTGTTTTGTTAGAAGAGAAGCAAGCTACACCTTTTTCTCCTTGTGTAATATAATTTTGAATCTTTGAGATTTGAGTGTACGAATAGCTTTCATATTCTTTGGTTTTTGTCATCTAGCTGTTTGTGACCTAATTCCTGAAAGTGCAGTGATATTGAGAGGCTTTCATCTACGTAAAGCATACCATTTGTAATGTGTTTTTCTGTCTTAATGGCATTATTTTACCTTTAAAGCAAGACGATGGGCCTGTGTAAAAAAAGAAAAAAAAAGATTCTGGCCTCATGGAATTTATTGTAATCTAATAGTGACACCCATGTGCAAGAAGAGGTACTACAGAGGCAAGTGGCAGTAGGTGGACGTTTTTGGTATATCTTTCCTTAAAGACACAAAGATAGAATCGGCAAACTCTGAAACTCAGTTCCTTAAACTCTCATGAGGGGAAACACACACAAAAAATACTTAAAAAATGGTTTCTCAGGTGTAGTTTTCAAAAATAGGTTTTGTGGGAGGCTACTGGTCATAAGTCCACAAGGGGTTCACAAAACAAGAGACACACACCCACATACCCACCCACATACACACAGTAAAGTAGTATAATCTTTCAATTCTGAGAAACTGAATCCACACATGGATTCTTGGGAGTAGCAGGAATAGAGTGAGAGTGTGAGGCATGCACACAGCTGAATTGTTTGTAAAACAAACAAAATTCCGATTGTAGCAGGGACACAACAGATTGCAATACCTTGCTTGTTTGTCTTATTATTATCACGTTGTCTGCAGTAGGGAGTTTCCTGTCAAGGATGGTGACTAGATACCAGTGCCGGTGTGGGACTAATTTTCAGTCCTGGAGTTTCATGCCTTAGACTGGCTCACTTTAGTTCACGACTATTTATACTAAATATATTAAAATAATGTAATTGAAAACCTCAGAATATAAGTCTGCAATAGTGCATCCTTGTAATTCATTGTATTTTTCAAAAATCTCATCATTTCCAATTCAGTGCAAATAGAGTAGCGTAAGTTTTGCATCACAGTGATGATTTATTAGAACAGTTAATAACAGTATTCCTTACAACAAAATGTAATGTTTAACAGTATCATAATCTATTTTCTGTAAGAATTAGTGTTCATAAATATCCAAACCTTGAAATATATCCAATAAATACGAATATATAAAACAAAATAAAAAATAAAGATTAAAATAAAATGTATTGCACTTTCTAATAACGGCTTCATCTCTTTTTCCTCTGCATAAGTGTGGCTTCAACAACCCTAAAACATTAATAAACGCCTGAGCAGAGCACTGCTCTCAGCAACTTTGTTTATCACAGTGTCATTGTCCAAAGACACATGAGCATGAATGCCTCAAGGTTCTTCTGGGTTAAAGTCCTCCTGAGCCTGTTTTTTTTATGAATTTCACTGTTGAGAAGCTTCTCTCACAGGTTACGTGTGTGATGGACAGTGGTAATAGTTTAACACTTGTAGGTGAGTCAAATCACATGGTAGGCAACAGTAAATTATATTACCCGCAATGTTTTTGAGGCTATCTCGTTGTTTGTGATCATTGACCTATGCACTTTTGTAAAGCTCTCTCTTGGAAGTTGCTTCGGATAAAAGCATCTGCTAAATGAATAAATGTAAATGCAAGTTAGAAATTTGTACTCAGAGAGAATGAGATGAACACAAATGACACCGTTTTTACAGGAGGAACACGTTTTGCTCTCTAGTTCGACATCCTGCTCTTCCATGGAAGGATCCTCATCACCTCTCTGTGGGATTTCACTAGCTGTCCTGACAATTTAACCCTCCAGAGGGGACATCTTTAGTCTGTCCCACTGACATGCAAGGCTGTACAGTTCACCACATAATGTGCCAACTGTAGCCCTGTCGTCAAACTTAAGCAGACGTTTGCTTATTTCTTCCAGAGCTGAGCTGGGTAGTCCATTTTCCCTCACATGAGCAAAGTTTCTAGGGTCTAAACAGGGAAAATCTGCAGCAAAGTTTTGCATTTGCAGAAAAACTCCTTTGGATACTGCCTGTTACTGTGTCTACGATGACATTGTGTACTTTTACCTTGAAGTCAGTATCAGCTGATGCTGGTAGATACTGTAAAGAAAGTGTGTAGGAAATTAAATTCTGGAAGCTATGCATCAAGGAACCCCATTACTCTGTTTGATGCTATTGGTAAAATGGACATTGCCAGTTGTAATTTCCCCCCTCACTGAGAGCATTCCATGCCACCGTTACCCCCACTGTGACGTGACAACTGACGATTTAACGCCCCCCAAGTCATCCACCCACCTCCCCTCACTCAATCCCTGTTTGCGGTGGCCGATGAGTTACTCTTTGAGCGCGATACGTTTTTTCACAGCAATATTTCTGAGCATGCTTGAAATGTAGAACTCATTCAGTGCAGTCACATGTGGGACCTGGGAGAAGGGGGGGGGGGGGGGGACGAGGAGAGGGGCAGTGGAAGAGATGAGGCACTGCATGTCCAAAATGCGCAACTTCACTGTCCAGTACGTTCTCTCACTCTCCTCCTCCCTCCCTCTGCCTCTATATCTTCCCCCCTTGTCTTTCTCCCTCTCTCCCTTTCTTTCTCCCTATCCTCCTATTTGTCCCTGTTTCTCACTTAGCATACGGATGCCATGCTCTCAACGTGTGTGAACTATGTGGGGCTGAAAAGATATGATGATGAAATAGGATGACTAAGCAAAAGGATAAAACCAACAAATCAATACAATGTCCACACACACGTAAACATACGTGTTTCCATTTATTAACAAGTTCCCATCCAAAGCTGAAATCAATCATATGCCCTTGTTCTGAATGATCTTACACAGGGTTTAAAACAACCTAAACTTAAACTAAATGTAAAAATGAAAGTGCCCCACATTTTGACACAACATTTTTATATGAACAAATCTAGGTTCCCCGCTTTTGGACGGGTGAAGACCTGCCACATGAAACAACACAGGCATTTTCTATTTTACCTGGAAATGCAGCCTGTTACATTAATGCAACAAACATGTGTTTTAGGGGCTAATGGTCTAGAAACCATTGAGGGCAAAACATGAAAAAAAGAATGGTAGCAATCATTTAACACATGCAAAGTAAAACACTTTATCTTCCTCAGTCAGGAATATGGTCGTTTTCTCTTCATGTGCCTCAGTCCAGCTAATTCAATGCGATGAAGCCAATTATATAAAAACACACACAGCCCAGAGTGGAAGAGTGTGTTTGTGTGTGTGTATGTGATATTGGATGGAGGGGAAAGGGTTGAGCAACTTAATTTCAAAGGCAAAGTTATGCATAGCACTGGGTTTATGCTGTATGCAGTGTGTTAGAAACTGAAGAGGTCTGTCATGCTTCTTCAAAACCAAATACCAGTATGTACAACCTCAGCTAATTGATGCAGCTGCATCTTCAGAGATAGCTGTAGCTGCTTTATACACGTGTGTGTGTGTTTAAGAAAGACAGACAGACAAAGAGCTCCTCAAATTGATTAGTTTAGGGAGACAGCTCGCACTCCATTTTGTGATGTTCATCATTACATTTACATATGAGTCCATATGACATTCATTATAAACAATTACAAATGATTTATCATGTAATTACAGGATTAAACGCTAAGACTGGAGCTATGCAGACGTTTATTCAATCTATGTCCTGAGTGGATGAGTTTTAAGTGTCTGAGTAGAGTTCACTACAAGTGCACAACTTTTTGATATCCATCCTTTTAAAGGTATACCCATACTAAAGATCTGCAACTCAGGCTTAAACTATAGACCAGGGTTCTCCAATCCTGGTCCTCGAGGGCCACTGTCTTGCATGTTTTAGATGTTTCCCTGCTCCAGCACACCTGATTCAAATGAATGGGAAACATCTAAAACATGCAGGACAGCGGCCCTCGAGGACCAGGGTTGGAGAACCCTGCTATAGACTATCAAATGAACTAATTGACGCATTGACTAACGCATTACTAGTTTTTTTTTTTTTTTTTTAATGCTTTACTTTACTAGATTACTTACTGCTGCAAGTAACTAGTTACACTACTTTTGGATTACTCCATTACATCACCTGAGATGCACTATAACTTACTTGCAAAATAACAATATATGCACCATATATATGCCCAAATGAACTCAAATTCTTATTATAATGAGGACATACACAAGATCTCTCTTGTATGCTTTTTTTCTACCACAAAGCTGACAAAAAAAGTTGTGAACATCAACCTAAAAGTTGTCAAGCATAACAAGGCTACAGTACTTGCAGTAAGCAAAATGTCTCAAAATAAAATAATGCTTAAAACTTTAAATGGAAACATTTATTTTTTAAATGTATTTTTTATTTTGAGGCCATGAGATAATTCTACCCTACCTTCACACAATTCCTGTCAGTCTGACCCCCAGCACTGTTTGAATGATTATTATGCATCATGATCTTGTTATGCATAGGAAACTACAGGCCAGTCAACTTACAGTACATCCGTTTTGTGACATGTAAACAAGAACATTTATGCGTATCAAAACACTATGAACGTTTTTTATGAACAGTGGTGATTCATGTTGGGTAATTATTTCAAACGCTGTATTCATGAAAAAGGTTGGACATTTAAATGAGAATATCACACGTGATTAACGTCGGGCACAAAACCCACACATTTTGCTGGTTATTTCAGTTCATAGACCCTGCCAGGGCCACACCCAAATCAAAGTCTCGTAAACCGCGCCTACTTCTCCAGGCGACAATATTATTGGCTGTCAGTGGTTGCTAAGGGCGTTAATTTCCGGTATTGCAGCGGTTGGAATTTCATGTTTCTAGTTGTGGGTTTAGGGGTGGGTTACCAAAGAGCAGCAAAGTCACTAACATCGATTCATACAGAGTTCTCCGTCTGTGCAAGCTTCATGCAAGTTACTGTACTGGCCGGAATCATAAGAAAGCATGACGGAAAGCTCCGTGAACAAGACGGAGAATGGAGAAGTATGTCACCGCACAAAGAACAGTGTTAAACCGGGGAGAAACGGCTACGTGAAAAACCATCACCAGTACCATCAGCAGCAGCTGAAGTACGGCTATCCCGAGGAGAAGGTGAGGCCCGAGTTTACGATTGGATGGATGATGATGAGGCTACTGTTTTGGACACGTCAAACCTCAGATGATTTGAACATTTAGATTTCGGCTTTGTGATATTCTCGTAGCCTATTGCTAATTTATTTGTTATGCTGTGCCAGCTATTATTGAGCTAACGGCCCACAGTTACAAATGTGCTTTTGTTTCATTTGCTAACGTTCGCTATTTTATTCTGTATAACGTTTCATTAGCTGTAAAAGTTAGGGTAGCAAGCAGATCAGTAGGATGACAGTCCCGCATGTTAATACATTCTGAGATAAGTGACAGGATGGGCAGCTACAGGAACATATCAAGTTTATCAGCTTGCTCGATACTGTACTGTCGTGCCTTGCAGGTTGGTCAATTTGTTATACGACACATGTCCTCAAGGTACACATTAATTGTACAATGTATGGTCAATGCATGCTACATGTAATTTTGTATGCTTGTTGTAGGTAGCCTAACATTGTCTTTATAAGTTGAATTTAATGTTGGCAGGCAAGCTTGTCCAAGCCAAAAAGGTCAAGGGTCAGTCTGTTATCCTGTTTAAACAACCCGTTTCATCATCACCGTTCTCATCATGATAGCGGGATGGCAAGTGTTGACAAATGAAGTCAGCCTACAGCTTGGCTAATTGCTTCAGTAGTAGAAAAATGTATCGAAATAATTTGTAGCCTCTTCAAATGACTCCACTGTGTTCTTGAAGAGATACAAATCAGCTGGTTTGCAGTTGTTCAAAGGCACTTGTTTTGCTCCAGCAGTCCATAGAGAAAACTTACATGCACAGAACCGAGTTGTCTTGGGACTTACTAATAACATTTCCATCCCAGAGCTGTCCTCTTCTGAAATTTAATTACACCATTGGGCGTACTGCAAGATTAGGTGGCAACAACAACATTGTTTAATAGATTCAATCTTAGTATTTTTTCAGAAGAGTGAAACGTGTAGCCTATAGCCTAGTATATTTAGCTCTTTAGGTCATATAGGAAATAAGGTGAAACAAAAATGAAAATAGGTCTGGGGTAGGCTAGATCCTATCCCTTTCTTAGACCAGCCTATAGGTTACAGGTAAGAGCTTAATATCTGGGAAATAAGAGGTGATTCCAAGTCCCTTTGATTCTTTTTTCTGACTGTCCCCAACTGTCTTGGATTGTTAATTGACTCCTGGCTGAGCTGATTGTAGTTCACGTGGTTGGCACCGTAGCTCGCCTCCGAGGTATTTGAGATAGGAGCATGACTAGTCACATGTGGTTGCAAAGTGCCAGGGGCTTTTGAAAAAGAGTTGCATGATGTGAAGGCAATGATTAAAAGGCTACGTGTAAGCTTCTGTTAAGTCGACTTGGGCGGAAAAAAATATGCAGGCTACTAGGACTACATTTCCAATCTAACTTGTTGTAATCCCAATTGGGCTACTGTTCACACAGAGCCTATAACTTTGCCCTAACTTTAAATAAGATGCCTCCTACAGTACAGTATTAAATCTTATCGATCCTTCAATACAAATAACTAATAACACAGTAATTAACATGAGTAGGCTATGTTAGAAAAAAAAACGAGTGTTGCAGACATTCATATAGATCTATTGGCCACTTTTTTTCCATGCACAGATTTAAGATTTTGGTAACATAGGTTTGTTTATCTGATAAATGTCTTTTGCCTGTCAGCAGTGTTCCACCAGCAGCTGCATACCATCCCCTCATTTGACTACCAAATCACTAGAGCCCATTTTTGTTTACATGCTTTAAGATTAATATACAAGGGATTTCAAGGAAGTAGACTTGGCACTACTGTATGTGTGCAACGGGTCAACAATGTGTACGCCACTGAATATATTTGAGGGTCGTTTTTTTTGGGGGGGGTTAGAGTTTTGCTGGCTCTTTGTTGACGAGCTATGCTAATTCGTATGGAAGCCGCAGCAATGGCATCTGCACAGCTCTGCAAAATCCCAAATAGTTTTGGTTTGCGTCTTGCACACCTGAGCGCACCTTTTTTTTGTTTACATTTCCCTGAATCCCATGTGTTCTCAGGTCCAGCACACAACCAGTAATGGCGTGTACACCTTTAATGAGTCTTTCGAGGAGACGCCCATGCTGGTGGCCGTGCTCACCTACATGGGCTACGGCATCCTCACCATCTTCGGCTACTTGAGGGACTTCATGAGGACCTGGAAGATCGAGCGATGCCAATCCTCCAGGGAGAGGGAGCAGCAGAAGGTAATGAAGAAAGTACCTGGTACCTAAACGAGTATTTCATTTAAGGTGCAGAGTTACACTTCGAAAGGGATCGAGACGCTTTTAAGCCTGATGACTTTCTAGTCAAAGTTTAGGGTGTGTGTGTGTGTGTGTGTGTGTGTGTGTGTGTGTGTGTGTGTGTGTGTGTGTGTGTGTGTGTGTGTGTGTGTGTGTGTGTGTGTGTGTGTGTGTGTGTGTGTGTGTGTGTGTGTGTGTGTGTGTGTGTGGGGGGGGGGCTAAACCTGTGGCTTGCATATGCTTTTTCCCTCAACTAAACAATCTGTGACGTAGACTAGATTCATAGATTTGCATGCATAAAAGCAATGTGAACCTTATACAGCTGTATTATTATATTAATTACTTATAAGCTACAGGCTATTTCCATTTAAACGTCTAGAATGAAACCTCTTTTAATACCACAAAAGTTGGCCATAAATAGCTCATAGGAAATTGGGCGAAGCTGGTTCATGCAGGTGCCTCAGAGACTTGCGCGATGTGTTACTCAAGACACCGTCACATGACGTAGCTTGACACTCCTACTTACAGCCAGGGTGGTCAACTTAAGGTCAGGAGCTCACCCACACTCCGAACCTGCTCAGCGCGACACAGGATGTCCAGCTTGTTTCTCTTGTTGCCTCCTCCACCCTGGCCTCCACCCTTGGTTCTGTGTACCCTCTATTTAAGTGGCATGTGTATGGAGTTCTCTGCCACGATGTCGAGACCCAAATGAGACACCTATACGTTGACCTATACGTGTATTGACCTATACGTGTATTCTCAAATAAGGTTTCTTATACTACTAACGGAGTTTCCCTGCCTGAACCATCGCTTCATATCTCAAACTGAATGTCTAGGATAATGGAAGCCTATCAAAACCAGAGGTGTCATTCAGTATAATCCAATCATGTAATGTGACAAACTCTTGTAGGAACAGGAACAGGAAACAGACAGATGAAATGTGTTACCCTCAACACTCTTGACCACTTCACTGTTGTAAGCATATTGTTTTGGCATTTCGTCCCCTTAGGGTTGGTGGCAGGAAGCAGGGCACAATCAATTGCCTGAAGGATATCCCACTGTTGTTGCCTTGCAGGCGGTTCTTTTTCTAGAGAAAAGTGAAAGCGCTTTTTAGGAACTATTTGCCTCCATGGTTTCTCCAGACCTTCTCAGTCATGCTCAAAGTTAACGCCTTAGATCCAGAGATTGTATTGATAGTAGAGCAGCATGCTTTAGAGTGTCACGGCAAGCTTTTGTAAGATATGATTGAACTACAGTTCAGTGAAAAAGCCAGAAGTCAACTGTCACATGATGAGACCATGTGTGGGTTAGTGTGACCCAGTTTAAACTTTTTGACAAACATGGACATTGACCTTCTTCTCATACTCTCCATTTTCTCATGCTTGCCGTCTCCAGCTGACTTTTACTCATTCCTCGCATTCTTACTCTCTTGCACAGGTGTGTTCTCTCTCTCCATATTAGTATTACTAGTGCACAGTGCCCGTGATGCAGTCATTGATTAAGACGTCGGTGAGACACACAAACACAGATTCCTGGATCTATAGATAGATAGTGCACGTAATGAAGTAGGTGACACACACACACACACAGATCCCTGTAATTATAGATTGGGCACAGTGCCAGTGATGCAGTCGGTGAGTAAGATGTCAGTGACGTACACAGACTTTTGGTATTATAGATAAATAGTTCAGTGCCCGTGATGCAGAGACAGTTTTTCTCAGTGGCTTTTGAACATTTCTCCGATCACTATTGAAATTCTTAAAAGTACTTGGTGTTTGAGCTTTTCTTTCAAGCAATATAACTGTTATTAAAGCTTCTTTCTCTCTCTTTTTTTCTCTCTCTCTCTCTTCCTCCTTCTCTCCCACCTTGCCCTCTTTCCATCACCAGGACTTTGTCCCACTCTATCAGGACTTTGAGAACTTCTACACCAGGAACTTGTACATGAGAATCCGGGACAGTTTGAACAGGCCAGTTTGCAGCGTCCCTGGGGCCAAGTTTCACTTGCTGGAACGGGTATCGCATGACTACAATTGGACATTTCAGTAAGGGACGCACTCTGTCTGGCCTACACAAGTGTGACTTCTTACATCACAGCCATATTGGAGTTATGTTTTGGTGGTATGGAAAGCTATCTAAGGGTGGTCTATTCTGTACTCAGAGTCAAATGCATGGCAAGTTCAACACAAAAGGTTCAGCACTGCAAAAGTCTTGCCATAAATACTGTACAGTTGTGCTAAACCTGTATACAGTAGTATACCACAAAACATTACCAAACTACTTTTCAGTTTCTATCAGTTCACACTGCAGCATTCCCAACCCCTGGGAGCTGCGTGTGTGTGCGTGCCTGTGTGCGCATAGTAGAGCAGGTGCCAGCCTGTGTTGCTTTAAGCTAAGCATAACAACATAATCTTATTTTAAATGTCAAAGGGACACCAAAGAGCTCCTTCAAACAAACCAAGGTGAAGTTGCGTGCCTTGAACATGAAGGGATGCCAACAAAGTTAACCAACCTCCCCACAGGCTAGACCCGTGTCTGTCAGGCCTCATTTGAAAACAAAATCATTGTTTGTCCCCTCCCCTCATTTGAATGATATACTTTTCTTTAATATACTTCTGTTCCTCTCTCCCATGACCACACACACATCCCGGTTGCATCCCAAAAATGTATGTCAATGACGAATAACTCACCAAGACATTTCCCTTACCTTAGAGAGGTAGTCATTTATTGTACTCAGGGTTTTTATCAGCAAGTAGCATGTTTCATCACAGGGATAAAAAGGTTTTTCTGGTTATAGGTATTTTTTTGTAATTACACATTCAACACAAACAATGATTCAAATGTCAGTGAAGTCACCACAGGATATTGCACTTCCTGTTTGGAAACCACAGTGTTTGTCAGTTTCTCTCTGGAAAAGTTTGTTTTCTTTTTTGCTTCAGGCCTACAATCGTTAAAGACACAATGCAACACAAGCAAACAGATCAAAACAATTGCGATTTGGTTGATTAGAAAATGTGTACCGTTACGGATTGATTCCTCTCCATCGTTCTTGATCAATCCCTTCATTCTCTCTCCACCTCGCTAACCGTTTCCCCCCCCCCATTTGCTCTCTCAGCTACACGGGGAGAGTCATGAAGGACGTGATCAACCTGGGCTCCTACAACTACCTGGGCTTTGCTGAGAACACGGGCGCCTGCCCCGCCGCCGCCGCAGATGTGACCATGACGTACGGAGTAGGTGTGGGCAGCACCAGGCAGGAGATGGGTATGGCACCATTTGTGCGCACGCAAGCTAGACAACACGTGTGCAAGCATCTCTTCATATTCATACATGAACACGTACACATACGTGCAAGTGCATACTTGAACCTCCTTAACCCTACACAGCACGTATACTTGCGGTATATGCGTTCACTCATTGGTGTATGGGCAAGGCATAAGACAGGGAGTCAGGTGGCTGAGTGGTTAGGGAATCGGGCTAGTAATCAGAAGGTTGCCGGTTTGATTCACGGACGTGCAAAATGATGTTGTGTCCTTGGGCAAGGCACGTCACCCTACTTGCCTCGGGGAGAATGTCCCTGTACTTACTGTAAGTCGCTCTGGATAAGAGCTTCTGCTAAATGACTAAATAAGACATAAGGCAATTTATGGTCAACTTCAAATAGCTCAATTATCTTGCGGTGAAGTTATTAATCAGTGTTGGTTCTTTTCACTTACCCTTTTTAACTTTTAATTTGACTTTTACACCCCATGTATCAAAGTATTGCCATCAACTGTCACTAATATTTCATCCAAGATAGTTTTTGCATCAAGTTATTCCTCTTTAGAAAAATCCCTCTCTCAATCACAAACTTTAGCTCTTAGCTTAACGTTAGCAAAGTACAACGGTTTGGCGTCTGAATCTTTCTCTCTGTCGCTGTCTCGAATCAATCGTTCGTTCTACTGTCTTTCCCCTCCAAGGTAACCTAGACAAACATGAGGAAATGGAAAAGCTGGTCGCCACGTTCCTGGGGGTGGAGTCTGCCATGACCTTTGGCATGGGGTTCGCCACCAACAGCATGAACATTCCTGCCCTCATGGGCAAGGTAAGGGAGGACCTTTGAAATGCTTGGGCCGCTCTGACTAGTGGTGTTGTCTCCTCGTTTTTGCCTATGTCCCTGCCCTCCCTTCACCCCATCTGTTAGTTTAGCTTGTGAAACCGTAATCTGGTTCTGTTTGTCTTGTTCTTTCCTGGGTTCTCTGTCTCTCTTGGTCTGTGCGTGTGTTCTCTCTCTCTGTCTCTATGTTGACCTATCCTTGGTCAGTTTAAGCACACCTTTTGGAACCCATCATCCTTCTCACCGTCATCAGTGTAAAACCATGCGAGTTTGGAATGTATTCATACAATCTAGCATGGTTATTTGCCCAGTGACCAAGTACAGCTATTCCTATCTCCCGAAACGAAAACATCCCTCTTGGCTCTGTTGTCATGGCGCCAATACAGGAGACCTCCAACCCTTGCCGCGCACACACGCACGCACACACATCCTACCAAGCACACATCAACAGGATGCACTTTCTGTTGCCACGGACGACAACGCAGGCCAACTTCCTGCCCCGGGTGAATGACCAGCATCAGGACAGACGGAGGTCAACTCTGTTGTGTTTCTGTCAACTAAGATTGACGTTGTTCCCGGAGGCTCGCCAGAACATGCGGTTCAGGAGTCAAATGACCACGCTTATCCCTCCGTTCTGTTGCGAAGTGCAAACACACGTGTTATATGCGAGTTCAACTCGTGTCTCCTAATGCCTGCATTTTTTAAATTAAGCTTATTTGAAAGTCTCTACTTTATCCACCAAAACACGACTGTATATGGTTTGTTTTTGGGGTTGTAAAAGATGGCCACTGGCTTCTTGGTCATCACTACACAAAGATTCACACACAGATATAAATATACAGTACAGGACCACTTTTCTATTTCATTCTAAACAATGGAAGAAAAAAGTTCAAATAGGCCTTATCGTGGAAATGGTCCTCTTTCTTTACACTTCTCAATTATCCTGTATTACTGAAGAAAAAACAAGCCAGCACTAGAAACAGCACATCGTGTCTCAATGCAATCTGTCCCCCCACCTTGGGCCTGTTTAAGCCTGTAACGTGATATCAACCAGACTAAATCATGCCTCTCTCTCTCCCCTTCTCTCCTGGTGTCTTTCCTTTCCTTCCCTCCATCCAGGGCTGTTTGATCCTGAGTGATGAGCTAAACCACGCCTCTCTGGTGTTGGGTGCCAGGCTGTCTGGTTCCACTATCCGTGTCTACAAACACAACAGTGAGCCCCTTCCCTGTGCCCCCCGCCACCCGACCTCTCCTTCATCTCTATCCCTGCACATCGCAAAACGCCATTGTCATTCTTCCTCCATCTATCTTATTGGACTTCCCTTTCCCTCAAACTCCCCTACCCAGTCCCAGTTGCTCATTTATCTGTCGTTTGAGCGTCTGTATAGTCGTTTCCCTATGGATTGTAACTGTATATGTTATCCTGTTTCTGTCAGATATGCAGAGCCTAGAGAAGCTGCTAAGAGATGCCATAGTCTACGGTCAGCCCAGAACACACAGGCCCTGGAAGAAGATCCTCATCATGGTGGAGGGTATATACAGGTAATACGCATGCTGTCCGCTAGGTGACGCTTTTGGGTGCAAAGCTGGAAACCAAGCAACAATGTAGTGAAGTCTGGAAGAAGGTTATAATCGTGAAGTGAAACTACACCGAAAATGACATTTGAAAAAATGAATTTGCTGAAAGAGCTGAAACAAAAATACATCACATAACTGAAACTTTAAAAACTAAATGAAACTTAAACTAAATGAGAACCTGAAACTATAATGACCTCGGTCTGGAAATGAAACAATTTGAAACGGATTCAGTGTTTCCCCTAGGTTTACAGCTTTGAGGGCGGGGGAGGGCGGCGGGAGGTTAGTTTAATAAAAGAGCAAGCTATTGACCTGTTTTATAGGAAAGGTAACCTTAAATGACTTATTTTGTGATCTGGCGCTATATAAAAAATAAAATAATTATTGAACAAAATTAACTTGACCTTCCAGGGGGGGCAGGGGTGCCGTTTGGGATGCCCCCCAAACGGGGAAACACTGAATTATATTAAAAACCCTTTAAAGCCACTACTGGTCCCCAACTTTCAAAGTGAAAAGAACCTGTAAAAAAAAACAAATCACTTTGCTTTAAAGTTGGTTGGCACTCATTCAGCTAACCTCTCTCTTCTCCCTTCTCTTTCTCTCTCTAACCCCCCCCCCCCCCCCCCCCCCGCCTTTTTAGTATGGAAGGCAGTATTGTGCGCCTGCCAGAGGTGATAGCCCTGAAGAAACGCTACAGGGCCTACCTCTACCTAGATGAGGCCCACAGCATCGGGGCACTAGGACCGGGGGGCCGCGGTGTGGTGGACTACTTCGGCCTGGACCCCCAGGATGTGGACGTTATGATGGGCACGTTCACCAAGAGTTTTGGGGCTGCAGGGGGCTACATTGGAGGAAAGAGGGTGAGTAGGGAAACCAACGACAACAGTGTCACGATCCCAGCATGACAGGCAGGAGATGCTTCTAGATTGGTTAGTTGGGATTGAGATCTTTACAGACAGACGTTTGGAAGCATGATCTTTCTGGAATGTTCTGAATTGAAATTGGAGCTTAGGGAAGAGAATGTAGCCATCTCAAATGTCAGAAAATTATGCAACATTTCTTCTTCAGCACTCTAGACGTGCAACACCCTTGTCACTATAGCCTATTTTGCACTCCACTGCATGGCAAAAATACTGGTGAGCCATTTGTGTGAATGGGGCGACTTGTCTTCACTGACCAGAATGAAAGGTTGTCTGGACACAGGTTTCCTTTTACACTGCACTAGGTGCTGCTGCAGGATGGTGAACCTTTGTTGAACCTTTTAGCGACAGAATTGTTCAACGCCATCAACAAGAGGGAAATGGGAATGGAGAATTTTCAGAAGGATCCCAAAGTTTATAGCTTCTCTCAATTAACGCTTTGAGTTCATGGAAAACAGCCCTAAACCAAGACGGGAGATGCATGTCCTGTGATTGGGCATCAATGCGTCTGACATTTGTAACTCTGCTAAAATACAAACCTTATTGTTTTTAACTTTACATTTAAAATGTGTTTTCTACATTTGGAGTCTGAATAAGTGTCTCGGTGTTGTGATCCTTATCCCTTTTGGTCTTGGTCATATCGAGAAATGTCATTGGAATGCACCCGACATTTTGTTGCATGGGAACATTCGACAGACAGCTCCGAAAACTTTGAACTGAAAATGTCCGCTTCAAACTGAACCAAGACAGAGTTGTGTTGCTGCCTTCTCGCCTCTTCAGGAGCTGATAGAATTCCTGCGTACGCACTCGCACAGCGCCATCTACGCTGCATCCATGTCTCCTCCTGTCGCCGAGCAAATCATCACTTCTATGAAGTGCATTATGGGAGACGATGGCACCACAATAGGTGAGTCTTGAAACCGTCCCTAAAATATTTGAAGTAATTTGTATTGAGACTTTTGTGTCCCAACACTAGAACTCGAGACAGTGCTAATTTTGCCACCAGGGGTCAGTAGAAGCTAGCTAGAGACTGCAGCTTATAGTTGAAACACTTGTGTTGAGCAACGCTGCAATGTATTCACTTTATTGGAAGCAAGGCATGAGCAAGGCATTACAGACTGTAAGGAATGCAGTCTATTTCATACAGAGTATTGCATCCCAATGATCTCCAGCTGTCAGATTACACACACACACACACACACACGCAAAGTCATACCCTGTCCTGACCGTAAAGAACATTGAGTACAAAGCTCTAACCTTGAATCCAAGCTGTGTGTGTCAGCTCTGCACACACACACACACACACACACACACACACTTGTACACATTAGCCAGACAAGGAGGTATTGTCTTGTCTACCTGTTAGTCATGACTAACCGTCCATCCGCACATCTCCCTTTCCATCACTTATTTCCTGAAATATAGAGTGAACGAAAGATTGTTTCTGAAGGTGACAACCATGTGTTGAAGAACATGCCTAGGCCTCTTTGTCTATGAAAATATTACAGTGTGAGACACATATCCAATTTCCATAATTAATTATTGACACACAAACTTTTGCTGTCGTGTTGGTCAACTGGGTTGACAGTTATGACCAATTTCCTGTGCATAGTATCATGATGGGCTAATCCATCACAGATTGGGTAATGAAGGTAAAGAATAATGTTTGCGTGTTGCAATCAAAAAGCGAAGTACATTTTGTATGGGTTTTAAACTTCGCTCAGGGTGATCCATTACACACACACCAACACTTTCAAAGTTCTCTCTTTGAGCTGCACCTCTGTCTGTGCTTGGTGTCTTAGAGCTAAACTTTCAATGCACTCACAGTCCACCCAGCTTTGTTTCCAAAGCCTTTTAAAGTCAGCCAGCCAGCCAGCCAGCCAGCCAGCCATTCTCTTGGTAGCTCTGAAATGATGGACGGCCTCATCAACAACGCAGCCAACTGCTCCATCTTGACATCCTGTTTTCTAATTCTCCACTTCGTTCCGAGAGACCGCACTCCGGGTTACAGTCAAGCCACCTGGTGGTTTCCAGTTAGCTGTGCAGCGTGAAATCTCCCCGGACCAAGACACCGCAAAACATTAAAGATGAAGTTTGTGGGAAACCAACGTTTTTTTCTTTTTTTTTCTTCTTCAGTCTCACAGATAATTAACTCTGCACTATAGGAGAACTGGTGGCCATATTGGCCATTTCCACTCCCAGAGAAGCTTCCCAGTTTGCTGTTGAGTCAGGCGCCGGTTCTAAGAGCCTGTAAGACTTGGTGTTACAAGGCTGTAAATGTATAAGTGTTGCGTCAAAGTTGCCGTGCCCTTTCCGATGGATTTTAGAAGTCTCAGCCAAACTTGGTCAGTTATCAACGTTGTCAGGGTTGGAGCCAGTGCTACAAACCATCAGCTTCACATCCAAAGAGCAGGGAAGCTTCACCTACCTGTTATACAGATGTCATATCAACATTCTAGTGGATAATATTGGATGTGAAAGTGAACTTTTTCCTCGTAGTGTTCTACAAAGCATGTCCTATTTGAACACGCTGTCTGTTTAGCTTGTCAGTGCTTTGTCTCTGGGAATTATGCAAGAACTAAAGCGATATAGCAGCAATCGTGGGACCTTTTTAAAATGTAAGAAGAGTGACTGTGGTTGTGGTGGGGATAGGTATAGCTCAGTGGTAGAGCATTTGACAGCAGATCAAGAAGTTTGCAGGTTCAAATCGTCCCTTGTATGTCACTAGTCACTCAATAAATACATTACTCGGTGACAAGCTATCATCTTGTTCCCTTATGTGAACTCTTGTAAAAATAGCAATCCCGCCAAGCTCTTCCCGGTTCGTTCTACACTCAATATGTAATCCACAACCCATTCTTTGTCAAGAATGGAAAAAAGAACAACCCAAGAGTGAGACAGTGTCAGCGAGAAATCTACCTAGACTTCCTGAGCTGTGTCAGTAACCATGGGAACAAGGTCCCTGTTCCAACAGAATTACCTACCCATTTGGGAATGACATCCGGAGTCCTTGCTTTCTCATGACTGATAGAGTTGGGAAGTCTCCTTCACGCCTGGAAGCAAATGTGGTTTTAGAAGTGACAGTTCTGTAGCTTCCTATTGACAACAATATCAAATGTTGTCAATAGAGGAACTGCCATCCATGCATCTCCATGTTGTTCTCCTGAGAGCTCAGCACAACTGCATCGAACTCTGACAGAGGTCATATTATTGAATGCTATAACAATATTCTGTCCAGTAATGTAAAAGAGTGCCACGTGTTTTATGATCTCTGAAAGGGATACATAAGTTTCCTGCAATCTCTTGGTCTAAAGAATGGACCTCTACAAGACATCTCTGTTTTGACCTGATTAATCATGGTGGATTGTTACTCACTACACTTTTGGAGGGACTAATTACGTTTGGCTAATTTTGGTTGTTTCACAAATGACTTCAAGGAGTATTCGATGTGTGGTCGGCGTGTGATCTTACTATTTTAACGGGCCCTCAGAGCAATGCACTGTTCTGACTGTTTCACACCCAGTGAACCCAACGCGGTTTAGAGACTGTAAGTCCGACAAGACTTGGAGGGTGAAATGCTCTTTCTGTGCCACTCTTTAGAGCAAATATCTTTTTGTGCTGTGTGTGTGGTCCTGCTCTCTGGTTGTGGGTCCCACATGAACCACAGTTGTGTGAGAAGAGGCTTTGGAACATTTGAACTGAAACCTTGAAGTCCGAGCCCAGCTTCCTACTCTTCCACCAGCTGTACCAGGGGTGTGTGGCGGTCAAATACTGGTATGGCATTATCAGAAATACGCACACGTCCCTGTGTGTTCAAACTCTAGTCAGAAACCCTTGAACTGAAGTCAGGGAATAAACCTCCCCCACTACACACACACACACACACATCGTCCCGGGATGAGAGAAGGAAGTCAAGAAGAACTTTCATTTGAAAGAGAAACAGCCCCCACATCTGGAAGCTCTTTCACCCCCTCTACCCCATCCCCCTATCCCTCCATCCATCCCTCCATCCCCCCCAATCTCTCACTCCATATCCTTCAGTCCCGTGTCTGGAAGGAGTTAAGTGTGTACTTGTGTGAGAGCACCTTAGTCGGTTTGTGTACCTGTGTGTGTGTGTGTGTGTGTGTGTGTGTGTGTGTATGTCTGTGTGCATTTCTGTAAGTATGTGAGCAAGAATGTCAATGAGTCTGTGTTTTCAGATGTGTGTATCTACCTGGTTTTAAGTGTGTGTGTGTGTGTGTCCATACAGTATTAGTGTATATTGTGCAACTAGCTGCTGAAAGGGTACCCCACAAAGATTTCCTTTGGAGAGGCCTATACCCTCTCTCTCCTGGGAGGCTGTACTCCAGCTAGAAGCTTGAAGTCGGTGGGGGGGACTCCTGGTGCCGTTATTGCTTTCAGATGCCTCACCCCCCCCCCCTCTCTCTCTCTCTCTCTCTCTCACCCCCTCTACCCTCTCTCTCCTCTCTCTCACCCCTTCTCCTCTCTCCCCCCCCCCCTCCTCTCTCTCTATCTATAACCTCACTGTTTCTCTCACTTCCCGGGACTATTACTTGCCCTTTTTTTTTCAGCGGAGATCCCCATAAAGTCCCCTCATCACGCCGGCTTTCTTGTTTGCACTGAACCAAACAAAGACGGCAGAATGCCGCCCCGTGTGTGATTTTTAGACGGCATACCGGCATTCCAGAACCCGAGGCGTGACGTCAGCGTTGTCGAGTGTGTGTTCGTTGTCCTGCCATGCCGAGTCTCCCCTCAGCACAGACGTCAATTCTGCTCAATGACTACCTCCGCTGCTGACTTAACGCTGTTACAACATTGACCCCCCCCTGTTCTGTGTATGTACCTTTTAATACGGAACTGCAAGGCGGCAAAGAGGCCATGTTCCCGCCTGGAATAGGCGGCGCGAAGGGTTGCTAGTCTTTTTCATTTCATCTTTATCAATCTCTCTATCGTTCCCCATCAGTCAGTCTCTGTCTCGCTCCCTTTGTTGACCCTAATGCCTTTGCTCTCTTCACAGTTTATGGTTCTGATCAGAGGGGAAAGGGATTGCTTGCATTAGGGGGTCATAGAGGAAGGTCCTGCTCAGTTTCTGTGTGTGTGTGTGTGTGTGTGTGTGTGTGTGTGTGTGTGTGTGTGTGTGTGTGTGTGTGTGTGTGCGCGCACTGTACTGATTGGTTAAACATGGCAGAGAGTGAACAGCGCCAAGTCTAATAGTGTAATGCCCCTGGTTTGAACATAGACATTAGCATGATGAGAAGGAAGCTATAACCAGCAGCCATTTGCCTTTAGTTTTCATCAAGCTCATTATGCTTGATTCGGGACAGCATTAACTTATTCGCTTTGGTAGCCTGCATGTCTTTACTGGAATGTACAGAATATACTCAGTGTACTGTACAAGCAGTAAGGACACACACATCCAGAGACATGTTCTCTTAGTATATATTTTTTCTTTTGCCTTCTACCTCGTTCGCACACACATACATTCACCCCACTTGGATACACGCACTTATGGTCTTACTTTCTTACTGTTGTACGCTTGCTCTCTCTCTCACTCTCATGCGCACACACCAAATACACACACACAAAGATGCACACACTTGGGAAACTCTCTGGCGTGCCCAAACACACACACACACTGCAGTGGAAACAGTGAGCTGTCCACCTGTCAGTCTGGGCCTGTCAGCAGGCCATAGCTCGACCGTGCAGACGGAGGGGAAGGGAGGATGGGAGAATGGGATGGAGAGATTTAAAAAGAGAGTGAAGGGGATTGTCATTTGCATGTGGATATGGGAGATGTGCCCACGCACACACAAACAGTGTGCACATGTGCACCCAGCCTACTGTGTTCCATCCTCTCATTCCAACACGCACATCAGATTCAGAACATTTCTTGCTCTTCTAGTCCTCTCCTCTAACCTCTTCTTATTTTCTTTCAGTGTAGCGATTTCAGCATTCTGTTTTCTACCCATGTCAGGTCACAACAAGACCATGAAGTGACCATGGTGGTGTGTGTGTGCGCATGTGCCCCCCCCACCACACACGCGCACAAAAGTGGCTTTTGAAATAGTATCTTTGAGACAAGAAAAATGGCTGCCTCCATCTTACATTGCACATGGGTTCTTCCCAGGTTCTTCAGGTGTACTTGATTCAACTCGGTGCTCGATTCGTATTCACAGCTGGAGTGTATAGTAGGATAGTAGGGTCGCAAATTATATATTAATAACCAAAACATAGGGCTTTAAAATCGGTCAAATACTCGACCCACCGTCGATTGCCAATGTGTTAATGGAAATTTAACAAAGCTTTTACTGAGGTCAATTAATCTGCTCTCTCTCTCCATCTCTGTTTATGTCTGTTTAGGTCGCGACCGGTTGCGTCAGTTGGCATGCAACACCTCATACTTCCGTCGACGACTGAGGAAGATGGGCTTCATCATCTATGGCAACAACGACTCCCCCGTCGTACCCATGATGCTTTACATGCCAGCGAAGATCGGGTGAGTGCACATTCTTGCCTCTTGGAGCAGTTGGTTCATGGAGTCAAGTTTACAGAGAGCACATTTTTACGCTAAACGAAATCCATTCAAAATGTAGAAGAAATGTAAATATAAGACCTAAATAGTTGACATAGGTTATTCAATATATCCAATGATTCGTTATCATTTTTTAATCATTTAAACTTTTCTTTTGAATTGTCGATGAATTTGAATAGTAGTTCCTTTTCTCTGTCTTTTGTACTTTTTGTCTCTGTTTTTTGTTTACGTCCCTCGGTTCCCTCTCTCTTCCTTTCACGCCTTCAGGGCATTTGGGCGGGAGATGTTGAAGAGGAACATTGGTGTGGTGGTGGTGGGGTTCCCAGCAACGCCCATCATTGAGTCCAGAGCGCGTTTCTGCATCTCCGCCTCCCACACCAAAGACATGCTCGACACGGTAACTGTTCCCTGCTGCCATCGCCGACTATTTCTTGCTTGAATAACAAAGTTGCTTTATGAAAGTTCAGATCACGTTCATGCTTCCATAAAGTGGTGTTAGACACCCCCCTGGTGTTAACATATGCTGCCTTTTTTGCACCAGAAAAGAAATGGTGCTCCCAATTATTTAAAAAAACACGTTAGGAGCACCAGCAAACATGGAAGATCACCCGACGAAAATGTTCATATTGTCTTTTCAACTCTCCAAAATGGTCGCATAATGATTCACCTTGCTCTCCTCCTCCCATCATCCCCTCTACGTCTCCTTTTCACATAAAGACTTCCTCCTCCCCCAGTACCCGAGAAGAGAAAACCTTTGATGTCTGCATTTTAAGAGGTTTCAGAAGAAGTTGCCCACGTATTTGGGAGATTGATGTCTCCAGTCAATGTCATCCTCTCTAGTGTCAAAGTCTTTAGTTTGAATATTCAGTGAAGGTGCAGCTCTGTCTTTCTCAGTCCTACTCCCCTTTTCTCTTCAAAGTGTTGTCCGTCCTTCCATTCTCTGTCAATCTTAATCCCTCATTTCCGTGTTTGCACTTAGTGTTGTCTGTGTTTGATCAGAAACTGTTTTTCTGTTCGTGTGTGTGTGTGTGTGTGTGTGTGCGTGCGTGCGCGTGCCCTTCTGTCTATCCACAGGCACTGAGTGTGATCAGTGAGGTGGGAGATCTTCTCCAGTTGAAGTACTCCAGAAAAAGGAAACAGTCCTTTGACGAGACGACTCTCGAAGAGGACGATTGAACCACTAGTGAGCCACCGGTCTTCCACCCTGGCTCCCCGAACCACAATCAAAACCTGCACTTCTCCTCTTTCCCTGAGCTCTCTCTCTCTCGTGCTCAGCTCTTGTGTCATCACAAAAACAATTAACCCATCACCAAACTAAGTTCTACCAGCTTTCTTTGAGCACAGCAAAGTAATCCAGCCAATGCAGGCTAAACGTACAGTGATCACCCTATGCTCACTTCTTATTCGTCTTTAAAGAAAGGAAAGGATGCGTCTTAATTTATCGGGTCGCTTTTTCGCTCTCAATTCCTTGTTTCTTTTGCTCTGAAATGTTAGTAGTTTGGCATAGACTGCACGTGTGTTTAGTGCAGTTGTGTGTCCAGATATGACAGGCCAACGGCCAAACAGACTGTTTGATTTGAACAGAACGGAAGCGTCCTCAGGTTTTCTCCAAACCACACCAAACTGGCATTGTTGCATTGTATTGTTGCATGCAGCAAATATCACTGAATATTATGGCACAACAATAATGTCGTCTAGCAAGCTCCACACTTTAGTATTTTTTTAGAACTTGCCTTCCTCCTCCAAATTTCTAATCAGTGAGATGGCTAAGTGAGTAAGAGGTGGACAGGAATAGTTATTTACCTTAGTCATCCCATAATTTACATATGGATGAGGACCATAGAAGTTTGACTATCGCCCTTACTCTGTCCCTCTACACCTCAGCCTTTAAAAGGTTTGAAAACCAGTGTCTTACTTGAATCTCTTCACTATAATGTCCTTTCGCTTTACCAAAGTGTTTATTGTTTTGTTTGTTTTTACTTTTCAACAGAGAAATGAACCAATGGACACCTTTTGTCAGAGTCGTCGAAATTTAGGAAACAATAGAGTTGCCTTTTTGAGGAGCAGAACCTTGTTCGTCAGGCCTTAGCAAATCTCTTGCCCCGACTTGGCTTTTGTATTGCTGTATATCTTACATGGCTTTAAACTGGTTGATTAGCATGGCGATAGTTATGTAAATCGTCTTTGCTTATATACAAGTCACCCAGCTAGGAATGATGCACTTGAATAATACCATAAATAGAAAAGGATACTCAATGTGGAATACGATTCAACTAAGTGTAGTAAAAGCTGTCTTATAGTGCTTGAGTTAAACATACATCTCTGTTCTTTGTGATACTGATGATTGCAATTGGCTGTCACTGGACATGTTTCAAGATAATGTCCAAATGTTTTAGGACACATTGTGTAAAATGTATACTTTTTGTCATTTTAATTTTGTCTTACAACCTCTCCAAAGATCATTCTGGTTGTATGTGTTTGTGCGTGTGTGTATGTATGATATTCATAGGCTTAAAAACACTTATTTGTTATTTGAACCATTTCATATATCTTTCCTCAACTCAGAAAATATCTTACCAACGGCAGCTGCAGAAAAATAGAAATGCATACTACTGACGAGTATTTTTGAATCGCTTGTGACTTATGCTACCAATGCATGTACACAGTATGATGTAGTCGATGAAGCTGCTAATCAACCAGATGACAAGGTGCTGAACTGTGTTCATGGTTACACTCCTGTTACTTGGCTCACATGTGGCTTGTCTTCCAACTGCCGATTGTTCCATAAAGCAGGAATGATGACTTAGCTTGCTAGTTAGCTACTCAGCTAGAACCGTTTTGTTTTTCAAAATGAAGCTAACAAAAATAATTGTATTGTTGAGTTTAATATATTAGAGGCTTTCTTAAGGGGAACCATACTTTAGTTTTAGTGAAGAGAAATCTAAAGTTTGCGTTTTCTTTTAGCACTGTGCTTTATGGAACACCTCCAATCAGCTGACTGAGAAATAACTTATGATGGGGTCTGTTATGTGTCAAATTATTTTCTTTATCCGTTATTACAAATTACCGATATGATGATATACAAGTGACCTGCAACGATGGGGGATGGGAAAATTATGCTAAAGAAATATTGAATATACAAATATTTAAGAAATAAAATAGTTTTGTTACTGTACACAAAAATGCGTCCCAAAATGACAAATTATTCAAGTCATTTAGCTAGCTATTGTCCTCAAAGGCAAAAATTCAAATTAATCTGCACTGGACTTGTGTAGAAAAGTCTTTGTAAATGTATATGTTTCTTGTTTGCACACAGGGAATATCCATGGTCATACTTTAATTAAATGTCTTATCAATTGTTGAGGTGTTCAACACTGTCTTAAACTGAATGTTACTGTTCTGTAGAACAGTTGTGAGTGACCATTAAGCGACCAGCTTTAAGGAAGAATTCATGTATGTGTTCTAACATAACTTGGATGTTCAACCAACCAGTGCATACGGAAGTCATCCTCTTTTGGATCAAAGAAAATGCACTGATGGCCAGATGTTGGTGAATCACCAATTTTGTAATTGTTTCACTCATGTTACAGACATCAAAATGTCATTAAAACAATGTAACTCAACTGTGGTGGTGTAGTGTACTTTTTGGGGCACTTATTTCATTTCACTTAGTCAATATTTCATCAGAATCAGAATTGGTGTTTATTCGCCATGAAAGTTTGCACAGACAAGGAATTTACTTTGGCAGGAGTGCCTACCTAGGCAGCCATTTTCGGCACCAACTAGAAAGTTACAGCATAACATGAGGAGAGGGGAGGAGAGAAAAAGGCAACCCCCAGACAATGCTCCTAGAGGAGTACAGTGTGGGAACAGGCAAAAACCTCAGCACATAAGCCCAACAACATTTACAAAAACACGTGACTTGCAACGGGGAGTGGGGGGGGGGGGTAGACAAGCAGCATCTGGACCTGCAGCCATAGTAGGCGCTGGACACAGACCCGCCAGCCACCCTGGGGAAACAAGCAGGCGAAGGCTTTGGATGGGGGTGTGGTGATATCTGTAGTAGGTGAAAGTTAATGTGTGAGTAGGTCTGGGTTGGCGCCCTTGACCTAGGCCACAATCAGTCCGATTCTCCCTATGCAGATTGTGTTGGCAAGGAGACATCCTTGGTCATGACCCGGGCAGAGACCAAACCCCAGATGTCGGTGGGGGGGGCGAAGGGAAGAGCAAGATAGTCTCGCTTCATGTTGTTTTAACAAACCTTGAAATTAGGTTGGTTTACTTACATTACCCAAATTACTTACATAACCCAAATGCAATATTAGAATTTTAGTCCAAACTAATGTGACTGTGGGCCAGATTCAGTAAATCATCCAATTGTCATTAAAAGTAAAGCAAATCATTCAAATGTTTTATCTTCAAACTATTGTTTTTGGTGTGTTGGTCAGTGATGTGCATGTGTATGTGTGAGACATAGGATTGAGAACAAAATTGTTCCCAAATTTGAATGGTCCGGCTGGAAAGGGTTAACGTTGCTGACCACGACCTGGCCATGAGGCAGCTTGGGCCACAGTCCCTGCTGAAAACACTGGGGAGGCTCTGTTTCTGTGTGGATGCAGAGTGTGTCGGCCTGGGGGGGTGGAGGTACACCAGCAGTGTGTCGGTCTGGGGGGGTGGAGGTACACCCAGCAGTGTGTCGGTCTGGGGGGGTGGAGGTACACCAGCAGTGTGTCGGTCTGGGGGGGTGGAGGTACACCCAGCAGTGTGTCGGTCTGGGGGGGTGGAGGTACACCCAGCAGTGTGTCGGTCTGGGGGGGTGGAGGTACACCAGCAGTGTGTCGGCCTGGGGGGGTGCGAGGAGGCGTTGACACTTGCATCTATCCTATCCGGTGTATTTCCACATTTTCTCCCCTAAAGCCAAGTAACATTTCCTCATCACCCAATCGTAAAACAATCATCACTTGTATCTTCCTTTGCAAGACGAGGCCTGATTAAAGTATGATGTCACTGTGTAATCCCTGAGCTTGTGTATTTGAAAGCGTGATACAAGCCTATATTTCCCTTTTAACACTGGGATCCTTCACATGTGTCCATTTTCAACGTCAATGTAGCCTATGTGTTACATTTAGTCATTTAGCAGAAGCTCTTATCCAGAGAAATTTACAGTAAGTACAGGGACATTCCCCCCGAGGCAAGTAGGGTGAAGTGCCTTGCCCAAGGACACAACATAATTTTACACAGCCTGGAATCGGACTGGCAACCTTCAGATTACCAGCCCGATTCCCTAACCGCTCAGCCACCTGACTCCCTTGTTGTTAGTGTAAATGTTGAATCGGATATAATTTGCTGTTTATTTAGCTTTTCAGTCATGGACTATGCAGATAGGGCTGTGTTTTATTTATTTCATTATATTTAAGGCACCACCATGTACAATTTCAAATATCACCATTTGATGCATCGTAGCCTCCTAGATTATAGCTTTATAAGTTTTCATCTGTAGTCCCTTGGCAGGTCAAAACCCAAAAAACAGTACAATAACAAACAGCAGGAGTAAAAACACTAGTTAACAACATATAACGCACAAAACACACATGTACACGCAATAGCACATCACAAAGTGTATGGTTGTCAAGTAAAAGCAGATCAAGACCATACAATAGATGTATGGAAATAATTTGCTTTGCTGTGGCTAATTAATTATTTGTATTATTCCATGGCCTATATCACCCCTTCCACCGATGTCCATTCATACAGATTTTTCATTCATTAGGGGCGAAGCAGTGAAGCTGCGAGGCACCTATTGTATTTGTTAGTATTATTATTATACTTATTCTGCCATGGGAGTCTATGGCAGCCCATATAACCGCTTGTGGGAAAGTTTTGAAATTTGGCACAGTGGTTGGGGACAGTACAGTGGCTCTTGTCACCAAGTGTCATGCCAGTGTCTCAAGCACTATAGCGCCACCAATGGGGCAAAGTTGAAGGTGTGTTTACAAATGTAACTTTTAAATCGTATGTCCTATTTTTTTAAATGAGGTACCTTTGGATTCCCTGGATCAAGACAAGTTCAACGCAGTCAATTGCGTCATTTCCGGTCATTTGGATTTTCCGCAATTTCCGGTTTTATCTGTTCTGTATATCCCAGCATCAAATGATTCTTACTGTACACTAAGGGCACTAGTATGAGTAACCACAGTAAGTTTCAGGCATGTGACACTTTCCTAGTCAAAGTTAGCAGTGGGTGCATTTCATGGCAAGAAGGAATACAACAAGCCTGTCGTGAAATGCACCCCCCTCTATTGTCTGTTCTGTATATCCCAGCATCAAATGATTCTTACTGCACACTGAGGGCACTAGTATGAGTAACCACAGTAAGTGTCAGGCAAGTGACACTCCTAGTCAGAGTTAGCAGGGGGTGCATTTCATGGCAAGAAGGAATACAACAAGCCTGTCGTGAAATGCACCCCCCTCTATTGTCTGTTCTGTATATCCCAGCATCAAATTATTCTTACTGTACACTAAGGGCACTAGTATGAGTAACCACAGTAAGTTTCAGGCAAGTGACACCTTCCTAGTCAGGGTTAGCAGTGGGTGCATTAAGCCTGTCGTGAAATGCACCCCCCTCTATTGTCTGTTCTGTATATCCCAGCATCAAATGATTCTTACTGTACACTAAGGGCACTAGTATGAGTAACCACAGTAAGTTTCAGGCATGTGACACTTTCCTAGTCAGAGTTATCAGGGGGTGCATTTCATGGCAAGAAGGAATACAACAAGCCTGTCGTGAAATGCACCCCCCTCTATTGTCTGTTCTGTATATCCCAGCATCAAATGATTCTTACTGCACACTGAGGGCACTAGTATGAGTAACCACAGTAAGTGTCAGGCAAGTGACACTCCTAGTCAGGGTTAGCAGGGGGTGCATTAATAGGGAGTGGACAGGCTCTCCGTAGACGGGCTCTGGTTGCACTAATTAGATGAAAAGTTTCTTCCTCTGGTATCCCATGGAAACCGCCGTATCCGATTTGCTGTATCAAGAGGTGTGACCGTGACGCAATGGCCCAGTATAATTTACATACATTAGGACTACTTTTACTCACATAATCGACACAAATGTGGGACAATTGTTTTTTATTGTTAAGTTATCCGATAGCAATAGTTGAGATATGTGATATGCGTTGCACATGGGTCTAAATGACGCATTAGGAATGAATACTCTACCGGTTTCACCTTTTTATTTGAACCAAGGGACAATAAACAGAAATATCAGTATGTGTATTCAATAATGTACACATAGCCTAATCCTACATTTACTTCATGGTATTTAAATGGAGTTTGGGGTTATCTTTGCAATATGAACAAATGGCATGAATAATACTAATCTAATTGAGTGGTTTAAAAGTTAATAGTGCACATTATTAGGGCTGGGAAATACTTGGGTAAAATACATTGTGAATCACATACAATATCAAAATATATACATTTTAAGATACAAGAAGTTGGCAGTTAATCAATCAGATATCTAAATGTAGTATTTCATAATAATAATGAAAAAACACCTTAAAGTAAAACCCTCTTTCTGCTAATTTTGCAAAAGAAAACAGAACACGTGACCACAGCAAAACATTTTGCCTACACCCCTTACTTCCCTTTCTCCCCATACCCCTTCTCTGTCGGTTCTTCGGTTGTCGGGTTGTGGTCTTTGACCACAGCCTTGGCGGTGGTCTTCCCGGTTCTCTTCAATATGCCCTTCATGCCCAGGTTGTCCATGTTGAAGGCCGTCACGCCCACGTTGACGACAGACTGAACAGCCGTGTCTGTGGCTTGTCCCGTATCTTCACCATACCTTCGCCACGAATGACAGTGGCCCGGGTTAGAAAATATAGTACGCCAACAAGAAATCTATTACTAAGGACATGTGGGGAGCCAGTTGCAATATCTGTAGGCTACTAGAAAGTGCTGAATATCAAGTATAGGACGAGCTAAGGGTAAGGCAATAGGTCAGTGGCTAATTTGTTGTTATTCACCACAGCAGAATGTTACCGGTTAAGAAAAACAAGAGAGGTAAGGTATTTGAATTCATGTCAGTTTTATTCTAAACAAGTTAGATGAGAGTCACCACCTCACAGAATAACCAGCGGGACCACCACTCATTCCACACAGGCATTTAGCTGTCCACAACACATGACTCAGCGAAGACCGCAACAGACCAGCAATTGCAGCAGTCCAGTTTGCAGCAAATCCATTTAAGCAGTCCTTAAATTAAAATCACGTATGAAACCTTCACTCATATATTACAGAGCACATGAACACTTACATGTAAAAAACATAACAGCGGCTATGAAGCCTGAGCCTACCTGTCAACAGAAACCGAAGATGAAATGCAGTCAGAAGAAGGGAATACATGGTGAGTATGCAACAGCCCAAAGGCGAAGACAAATATTGCTATAATACATTATTGATTGATTATTCTATTTTATAACCTACAGCTTTATATCATTTATAGTATAGTATCACCTAATGGAACCTTTTGGAAAGAAACCCTGCAAAGATTGTTCAAAACACCCTACAGGATGCAGTAAGTTTGCTGACAGAGTTATTTCAAACTTAAACATAATATGTATTAGCAACAAATATACTGAATATACATTTGATGTCTCAATGATTTTTCCATTACTTCAGAACAGGAGACCACATCATTGCCTAAGCTCTACATGAAAGATTCCTACAGAGTGCAACTACACAGCTTTGTGTTGACGATATCCTAATCAAGACCTGGGAACAGCGCAGTACAAAGAAACAGATCATATAAGCTACTATACAGCTGTTGCATGATGGCCAAAATGATACACTATGTAACTTTGCTAATTGTAGATTCTCAACCACTGCTGCCATGAAAAAACATGTTCCACTCACCACTTCTTGAATTGACTTGTTTATCAAATCAACAATGTATACATCAAGACTACAGTAAGATTTTTTTGTTTTGTGTTTGTTATATAAATACATTTTGGTCTCACAAAAGTTATCTGATGGATTTTTTTAATTGTTTGTCAGTTACAGCAAATCTAATTTGGAATCACCTTGGTGTATCGAACAATATATTTGACCAAAGCCAAGAAGCGAATAAAGTTACTGCACGTTATAAGTACAGGCCAAGTGTAACTCCCACACCACAAAGGACCCATATTCGACCGTAGGTGGTGCCACAGGTCACAGCCACTTATTTTTTATTTTTTTATTCATGATAACTTTTTCTGAGCAGAAACAGATATTTTAAACGAACTGGGTGTGTCACATGAGTGCAATAGCTCGTTGTGACCTGCTTGTTGCAAAAGTGCCATGGAGGTCATGTCCTGCTCTGGACTGCTTGGCCCCTCCATTGCTGCTTGCAGCTATATTTTTATTTCTTTTTGTGCGTTCCAGATGCCCCTCCCTCCTAACGTCATCTGGGGATGCGAGTCGACCTTAGCCAATGAAGATTCTACAATGTGCGGACTGCATAGTCAAACGGTGACAGGACAGCGTGTCAAATCGGTGGACTAAAGGAGACGAGGTTTAGATCTCAGCACATGCAAAGGAGATTCTCTACAAGGAAGTGAAGCAGTCACGCAGATTGCATTGGAAAGTGAAACAACCACTGTCCAGAGAACTATTGGAACTACAGGCTATAGAGGCGACACCACATTTGGAAATGAATTGTGTTGCTGCACCGAGGTGTGGAGTCAAAAACTAAATTTCATACAGATATCGCATATGCGTATCAGTGAGAACCCTAATGTTAACCTTTATTACCACCGCGTAATTGTAGACATTTGAAGTTGGATATAAAATCAGTACCGTGGAGAGCAAGAGCGGCCAATAGGCGCACCATAATACACCGAAAATTGGAATTGAAGAGTTTTGGATCATTATTAGCTGCATATGCTTATAATTTTTTGTCAATTATCCGTTTTGGACATCCTACTATGGCTATGTTGTGGATCTTCTGAAACAGCCTTTAGTCGCATTTGAAAGCGTTGCATCAAATAAATCCAAATAGTTATTGCAGGTTTCATCAACTTTCATCAAGATGACAAGGCGAGTTTTACTTCTGTGCGTATTCATACAGACTGCATACCAGGTGCCCGTCCAGGGATTCCCGGCCAAGAATCAGCAAAATTCCAAAGAGATGAGCAGCGCATTGGTGGAGGTAAATGACTTCTCGAAGTTCTTAGAATGACCGATCTACTGTTTTGTCTTTGCTGCGCATTTTATAGCGACAGCTCATGCTATAATCTACAGCTCAATGTAGATTATAGATGTATTCTATAACAAAATATATGCATTTGGCTGTCTTCATAATTCTGTATACTTGGCACTTTGGATACTTGGATATGATAGCTGAACGCACACGACGCAGAGGAGTGTAGGGAAAAGAGACGCGCACATTTCGTTGTTTCACCGGTCTGTTTCAACTGCTTTTTTTAAATACAGCTAGATACTGTATGAGAGTCATGTCTGACGCTTATCGCTTTTTGGAATATGGAAAAACACTCTCCTCGTGTCAATCCATTTAAGAGACATGCATTCACATAGGTTTTTTAGACTCACTGCTTGCACAGTATGGAAGCCTATGCCTAAAACGTTAACCCGTATGTGTTAATTGGAACCATACATTGGGAACCTGCTAAGTGACATCAGAGGATCCATAATATTGTAAACTTAGGTCATCATGACAGGTTTTAATGAAAGCCTATATATATTTGAGTCCAAAGAACACAGGTTAATCCAACGAAGTCCCAGGCTAAAATTTGATAAATTATGATACGAAAGATTCTGTCTTTTGTCCTCACTGTCCTGTTTGAAAAGCAATGGCATACATGGATGCACAAGCTTTCGCTCTTTCTGAAGGGTATTCAGTATCATGCTCTCTTTCTCCTCTTCAATGTTCTCATCCCCAAGTGTGAGCTGATGAATTTGAAGTTCACTTGATCAAGGTCTCTATTTTTCCTTTCATCTTATTTATTCAGCCAAATTTACGATGTGTTACCAAGATGTTGATGCCTGTGCTCTATTTTCATAACTTTAGTTCACTTTATTGTTGGTGTAACTATCTACCATTGTCCAGTGAAGGGAATTTACATCTAGGATGAAGTATTTCCTTTTATCTTTCTACACTCATCAAATTCCATCCAATCTAATCCGATATGAATACACTTGCATAGGTATTGGGTCGGCGGTTAAACTTTGAAGTCACGTAAAGGAGGTTTTATAGAAACTCATGCAAGAGAACAAGAGTAAATGCCAAATGCCAGAATCTAAAATAACGTTCTTGTTGATCTTACCAGCCCCAAATGTGTTGTTGTCCTTGCAGACCGACAGTTGCATAACCTTGTGGAAAAAGACCACCTTTCTCTGCCACAACTCATTTTGTGGCTCGTATCGTTCACAGATAAAAATGTGCGATGAAATAACTAGTATCCAAAAGATGCATTTAACTGCCACTGGCATTGACAAACAATGAGGTGCATGGATGGATGTACGGATGGATTCTATTCATACACAGCACAACAGGGTCTAGGCGAGAGTGCAAGTTTCCATTGGCTGACGAGGCCAATTAATGTTCTGCAAAATGTGATAATTTGACAAACAGGAGAGTGCAAGTTTCCAGTTCAGCAATGCAGGGATGATGGGGAGACATGCATTTGTTTGATTTCTGCCTGCTCACCCCCCCCCCCCCCTCTCTTCCATTGTCTTTCTCCACTTTCCACTTTATCTTCAAAATACATCTTTCCCTCACTTCCTCCGTCCATCCTATTCTTTCTCTTATCCTAATAGCTTTCACCACCTTCTCTTTCTCTCCTTCTCTTTCTCTCTCTTCCCAACCCACTTCCTCCTACCCGATCCCGCCTTCCCATCTCTTTCTACTCCTCTCTGGGATATGTATTTTAATTACATTCTCGCTAGCTGGAAAGCAGGGGCCAGCCACCCAACATTAATTCAGAATTGAACACACAAACAGGTGCTTCTCCAAACTTTAGGACTGGAATGCATGCCAGCGATATTGGATGTGAGTCCCGGAGAAGTCACGAGATTGAAAGAAGTGGGCGCCAGATAAAGGATCTTTGATAATTGTTAAACCAAATAATCTTGGACAAAAATCGAACAGCAGTCCCCCTCCAATCTCTCCTTTCCTAGAAGTGAGCCGAAACCTATGGCACATTTTACAGAGGGCGCCAAATTCTTGAGCCTGTTCACAAGTTCAAGTTGCTATTCCGTTTCACGCTGAGGGTAGAACTGTGTGGGGTGGAAAGCTCTCAAATATCCGGCACCCTAATTGAGGTTAAAATGAAACCCTATACCATAATCTATGTAAGAAAGTGAATGCTCTGCATAAACTTGTGGAGCGTGGGTACTGAAAGGCAAGATTTTTTGGGGGGGGCGGAAGAAACGTAAGCTCATGTTTTACCACTGGAGCCACATTTGGCTCCACATTAGGCAAAAGAACACACACAGATAGGATGACGTTTGTGCAAGTACACACACATAAACACATGCATCGTCTTAGATATGGATTTATAAACCACATGTATAATTACATTTCTCCATTCACTGACTGACCCATAAGTACATACTGTACATACACACACGCACACACAGATATTGCACAAACTAACTTTCAAAGTTACGATGGCTTGGCGTCATAAGCCTCTGTAACTTCTACTTATAGACACCAACGTTGTGAAATACCATTTAGACGGCTCTGTATGGGAACACATTTATTTAAGCAGTCACAGTGTCAGAGTGAATTTCCCTTCAAGTAGATTGTCTTCAGTTGGGAAGTGGGTGGCATAGAGGATGGGGGGTGGAGGGGAGGGGGGGGGGGTGGTGGAAATATCTAAACTGAACTGTCACTGCTATGTCTGCACGCACATACACACATTTAAAAGCCATACTGTCTCACACCACACATGCACCCCAATACCAGAGGAGCTAATATCCATCCTGACGTCCCAGCCTTGGGTTTCACATTCTGTGCGGCACAGCGAGGTGTTTAATGGCATAACTGCCAGGTCTCAGAATAAAGCGAGCTGTCAGAGCTATTAATACACATATGAGAAAAGTGCTTCTTCCTTTTTCCTCAGGAAATAATCAGATCAATCAATTTTATCAATCCATTTTTCTCCTTTCCTTTCCTTATTTCATCATACTTTTTTCCCCACTCTTTCTGCTTGCAGGGAGGTAAGGCGTCAAAAATGGGAAGTCTGTATAATGTGTGTGCTTGTGTGGTGCAATGGGACCACAATACTTTAATACTCATTACTTGCTCACCAAGGACACATTGTTAACACACTACTTTTGGTAAGTGTTGGTTTTGATTAGGAACCAACGATGTTAACTCCATTGTGGTTTTGCCAAGCTAGCTGCTGCAAAGTAGCCGTAACTGCCATGAGAACACACAATGGCTGCTTCTATAGAAAGATGGCATCCAACGAGTTCAGATGCTTAAACGCTGATGCTATCTCTACATGGCAACCCAATCAGATGGTTGTGCAGAAGCAGGGTGGTAGAAAGAAGGAATGAATGGGATATTTGAATGGGACATATTTTTGCAAGATATTTGAGTAATTTCTTTGCCAGTTTCTGGGCATGCATCCCATACATGGGGTGTACATGTTCTGGTAAGAGACCTTCACTGGTTCTTCCTAATTTTCCATGTGATATTTATTTTGGCCCCTGAGCATGTTTCTCTCTCGCTCTCGCTCTCGCTCTCGCTCTCGCTCTCGCTCTCGCTCTCGCTCTCGCTCTCTCTCTCTCTCTCGCTCTCTCTCTCTCTCTCTCTCTCTCTCATGTGGATTTGTGGAACTTCAGAAGTTTGTGTGGAATATGGAAGTCCACTTGCCCAGTATTCCTCTGGGCCAAACTCTTTTTCCCTCATTAGAAACTCAATTACTCATAGACAACTGAATGAAAGATGTTTTTTTCAAACCTTTCATATAAAAAATAAAAAGAATGTGTAAAAGACTTAATCCAAATTACAGTATCAAAAATACTGAATTGGAATTGGACTGTTTCCTTATGGCCATAGTTTGATCATAGATTTCTTTACAACTTGTATGAGGGACAAAGTACAGAAATCATTTTCCAGTGGTTTCAAAGAGCCCGTCAATAAGTTGACTAATTGAATAGACTAGTGCACAGTGCCTGTGATGCAGTCGATAATGAAGATATCAGTGACACATCAGTGACGCTCTCCTGCCCATGTCAGACGCTCTCCTGCCCATGTCAGACGCTCTCCTGCCCATGTCAGACGCTCTCCTGCCCATGTCAGACGCTCTCCTTCCCATGTCAGATGCTCTCCTGCCCATGTCAGACGCTCTCCTGCCCATGTCAGACGCTCTCCTGCCCATGTCAGACGCTCTCCTGCCCATGTCAGACGCTCTCCTGCCCATGTAAAACGCTCTCCTGCCCATGTCAGACGCTCTCCTGCCCATGTCAGACGCTCTCCTGCCCATGTCAGATGCTCTCCTGCCCATGTCAGATGCTCTCCTGCCCATGTCAGACGCTCTCCTGCCCATGTAAGACGCTCTCCTGCCCATGTCAGATGCTCTCCTGCCCATGTCAGACGCTCTCCTGCCCATGTAAGACGCTCTCCTGCCCATGTCAGACGCTCTCCTGCCCATGTCAGACGCTCTCCTGCCCATGTCAGACGCTCTCCTGCCCATGTCAGATGCTCTCCTGCCCATGTCAGACGCTCTCCTGCCCATGTCAGATGCTCTCCTGCCCATGTCAGATGCTCTCCTGCCCATGTCAGACGCTCTCCTGCCCATGTAAGACGCTCTCCTGCCCATGTCAGACGCTCTCCTGCCCATGTCAGACGCTCTCCTGCCCATGTAAGACGCTCTCCTGCCCATGTCAGATGCTCTCCTGCCCATGTCAGACGCTCTCCTGCCCATGTCAGACGCTCTCCTGCCCATGTCAGATGCTCTCCTGCCCATGTCAGACGCTCTCCTGCCCATGTCAGATGCTCTCCTGCCCATGTCAGATGCTCTCCTGCCCATGTCAGATGCTCTCCTGCCCATGTCAGACGCTCTCCTGCCCATGTCAGACGCTCTCCTGCCCATGTCAGATGCTCTCCTGCCCATGTCAGACGCTCTCCTGCCCATGTCAGACGCTCTCCTGCCCATGTCAGACGCTCTCCTGCCCATGTCAGATGCTCTCTTGTCCATGTCAGATGCTCTCCTGCCCATGTCAGACGCTCTCCTGCCCATGTCAGATGGGCATCTCAGTTGCTTCGTACCTACAATTCTTAGAGCATAATTGAAATTCTCAACACTATTTGTTCAACCTCCACATCCTCTAGTCATTCATGCATATTATAAAATCAATTACTCATTATTATGAAGAAGTTGCCAAGCTTTTGTACATTCATGCAAATGAATGTTGCCTATATTTGACATCAGAAATTACTCCTAACCCTATACAGAGTCCTATGTTATAGCCCATTGACAACATGGTTAGCATTTCGACTATCTTGTTTGTGAACAAAAACATTTGAAGGCACTGCCATGTTTATTTACATACATATATCTTTGAGAGATTAACTAAATATTTTGAGCAAGTTATGGGTTTTCTTGTAGGTAATCCATCGTATGGTATTGTTTGTATGAATTGTTTTGACACCGACAATCGACTGAGGAGGTTAAATTCAGGAGAGTTTTCATGTCGCATGCCCATTCCATGTCACGCTTACTGTAGTGCAACTCAGTGATAGCTCCACAGTTGAAACCATATTCATTGTGCCAGCTCGGTGGATGAAAATCTAGCATGTTTACTAACAGCAAGACAATCTAAAGTGGATACCTTAGAGAGCAATTAAGTTTGTTATGTCAACATAACACGCTTTACACAAGTCCGCGCTAACATCAACAAGTTAGTATGCAGGTTTTTTTCTTTCGGAAATGCGAAGCGCTCATCCAAACGGCACCGCAAATCCTTGGGTGCTGAGACGGACACCTGCAAAATTACAAATGTGCTTAGTGCCCGGTTCTTAAGCTAACTGTTTGACAGAAATCCCACTATCAAACTTCCACACACAGACAGAGACCCCTGGAATTATAGTATAGATGGCTCTAGTCAATGTGCACCATGGCACACAATCCTATCCATATATTTTCTTATGGACTAGTGCAGTGTATGGTGTTGCATAGTATAGAATAGCACAGTTTAGAAGTACAATAACCCAGATTCCACTCCTCAATTTATTCCTTTCAAAAGTTTACGCATGGTTGCAGCAGCAGTTCCCTTTTCGAAACATGCAGAATAAAACAATGACATGCACTGTATATAGATTAGGTGAGGTTCACTGGAGTCTCATAGTTGAATAGATGAGGCCCTCTGGTTCCCCACTTGGCAGTATGTCGGCCATACTATAATCAGCTCAGTGGTGACAGTGCACTTTTCTTGAAGAGTTCGAGAGGGGGAGAAAGGGGAACTTTCTGCTTCGCACAGGTTTACTGCTCATCACTCATGCACACCTACATTCATATTGCATTCATTAGGACACCCAATGCCATTTGTTTGCGAGACAGTTTGAAACCCTAGCACGTCTCTCCTTTCCTCACCTCTCCCAGTCTTATCTTCTCCTCCACTGCTCCACAGCTTAAGACTGAAAATCACTTTGCTTTCATTGCATCGTGTGCCTGGCAAATCCAGACCCACTCATTTAGTTCTAATTGTTTTTTAATTCAGATGCTCATTTCCTAGTTGTCCGATTCGCGATTGACTCATTCAGAAAGCAAACTGTTCTGTTATGACTACTGGAACAGATGTATATGAATTTCCCCAGCTTCCTTTGAAAGAAGCATTGGGTAGGCTAAATGTTCAGTGGACGACGTGTTTTGCGTAGCTGCAGGTTTTCTGGTCACAGCTGAAATTCAATAGAGTGCTGGTGAGGAAATGTATTGGTTGGGGAGGTGTGTGTGTGTGTGTGTGTGTGTGTGTGTGTGAGAGACGATGAGAAAGTAGGCTGTGTGAGAGAGGGAGAGACAGGAGATGTGTGTGAGAGCGAACGAGGGAATGGAAGAAACATCTGTTTGAAGTGTGCTGCAGACACAGCACGAGACGCAAGTCAAGACGTGACACACACGATGGGTGGACGGAGAGCTTTGATTCGACCCGACCCTCCCCCATCGCCCTTGCCACTGCACTGCCCACCTTCCCCACTCCTCCCACTCCCTTTTTCATTCAACCTTCGACACCCCTCTCGTTTCCCTCACTATCTCCTTTTACTTTCATCCTCCTCTTCCTGGCTGTCCTCCCCCGACACCATGTAAACACTACTCCTCTTACCCACTTTACTTCCGACCCGCGTCCATCCGTTGTCCCTTCAAGCCCTCATCCTGCTTCCTGTTGCCCTCCGAGCGCTCATCCTTCTCCTCGCCTCACTCTTTCACCCCCAACCCTCACCTCTTACTAGTAAGTAAGTAAGTAAGTAAGTAAGTAAGTAAGACTTTATTTATATAGCACTTTTCATACAAGAATTGCAGCTCAAAGTGCTTTACATAAAATCAACAAAAACAATAATACAAGTGTTGATCTAAAACATATAACAAACTAGCCGCACTCTATCTGCGGTCTCTCGAATCCGTCTTAGATCCGAGCTGCCACTTGCAGTTTCTAATACACAAGCATGACAAGGGGGTAGACAGACAAGGTTGAGGGAGAAATTTCAGCATAACATACTATCATCCTGTCCTCAATTCAGCAGCATCACACTCTGAACATATGATTACAAGCTACATACCATACCAACATGATACATGATATACACCATATATCGTAAACTGAGTGTTGATATCTCGGGGGTGGGATGCTGGTCCTTTGATGATCAGACCCGAGACAGACGCTGGACATTCATCAGATAAGTGATAGATGGGTAGGAGAGGTACACTTAGTGTCAGATGAATCTTCTGGGTTTTATGTTGTATGCAGACTTGCTGTCACTGAGAGGACTGTTCTTTATTCTATCTATGTATTCTATCTATTTCTAGTTTTTTTTTAGGGGGGAGTTAGGGTTAGAGTTACATTAAGGGTTGGGGTAAGAGAAAGGGATACTTTTAGGGTTAGGAGCTATGACGGGGTTAGGGTTCAGAATTGGTTTTTGGCTCAAGGTTATGGAAAGTTCAGGGAAAGGTGGGATTGAATTGTGATTCCCCACAAGGATAGCAATACGAATGTATGTGTGTTGTTGTGTGTGTTTGGGGGAGGGGGTGTGTATGCGGGGTGTGTGTGCAGAGATAAAGAGAGAGACATACAATGTATGTGTGATGATTTACCTGAGTGTAACATCCCGAGTCAGCCTCCAGGACAAGGTCTATTGTGTCACTGTGGATTTCAAACACTAATACCTACCAGATGTGCAGTAAGAGGCAGACTAGCTTGCTGACTGAAGGACTTATTGTCCAACTGACAGACTGACTTACTGGCTGACTAGTCGACTGAAAATATGGAGTCTGAGTCTCTGTCTCATCTTTGAATGTAGACATCAAATCTGTGAACGAACCTCGTCCTAATATTCGGAATTCCACACAAAATGATACAGCTTTGATTATTGTTTGTTGTTCTTAACACAATTACAAAATGTGATCTTTATCATTTTTTCGGTTCTGTTGTTGTCTTTAGGCAGTACCTGAGGACAGCTTAGGCGACGCTCTCTTGACCCTGGAGGACCTCCAGCAGCAGAACCAGCTCCAGACCCTCCCTCCCACCCTGTCCACTCACAACTCCAGACATCAATGGTCTCAACATCGCGGGGAGGGGATTTTACCCAAACCAGAACCAGAAGAGGACCCACAACCCTTCATACTGGACCTTAGGAAATTCCCAGACCTGGCCAATGCAGAGATAGCCCCCCAGAATCCTAATATACAGGTAGGGACACACAATTATGTCTGTAGTTTACCTTCACAAAATAATGGTGAAGGTGTGTTTTAATTTGAAATGTGAAATGTTGCTTCTTGATCCGTGACCTTGCAAAGTCTTTGACATGAGTTCCACAGTCACAAACCCTGGTATCTACATGGTGGACAATCTTGTGTGTCAATCTATTGGTAATGTTCTTGATCGCACTATAAATGGATCGGATGAGTCAAGTGATACGGTCTGTCTACAGTTCTATGTTGCAATCGATGTTATGGTCTGTGTTCAGTGGCGTAAGGTAGTTACAATGCGCCCTAGTGCATGCTTTTATGTCGGACCCTAGTGCGCTATAGTAACTGGATATGAGGCACATAAATCATTAAGCTATATTTTACCATGATGTATTGGATTTTACAGTCGAATGAGTTACTTAAGATATTGTTTTAGTAGAGCCGTAAAAGAAAAAGCTATCAGAACCATGGATAGGGCACTGACACTGCGTTAACGTCAACAGACAATCAGTGTTCAATCATGAAAACAAGCATAAAGTCCCAAAACTGTCCAGCTACAGTGTGCATGATCCCCATTAGATGATTCTACTGCACAACAATGAACCTTACTTTTGACGCATATCCTACATTAGAAAATAAACTCTGTATTAGTGCAACCACACAGTGACTTCACCTACATCTGGTAAACACACAGGCTTACAGGCCTACACAAGGACACGTGTGCTCGGCGGCAACCTGACTTCAAAAAGTTAACAACTTGTTAAACAGGAGCACAGCCCATCAGATACCCCAAATCCCTATGAAAAAACACTTGTACTCACCTATTCCTAGCCAGGGCTCTCAAGTCTCACGCATTCGCCGTGAGACTCACACATTTCAACCATTTCTCACGCTCTCACACAACACCTTGTATTTCTCAAGCATTTGAACAATTTCTCACGCTGAGAAGTAAGAGATAACTTGTCCCGCTGTATACAATTAATGGACGAGGCGCAGGCATACTGAGGGAAGATTTCTGCAGAGTTGATAGTGGTCTCGAGTTATACAGAGTCAAAAACCAGCCAATCAGAAGAACACACCTGATTGAAATGAATGGGTTGTTGTCAAGCTCTGTGGAAGCCTGATAACGACCATTCATTTGAATCAGGTCTGCTGGAGCAGGGAAACATCTAAAACATACAGAACAGCGGACCCTGAGGACCGGGATTGAACACCCCTGCTATAATCCTTGTTATAAAAGAGAGTGCGATGAAGGAGGGAGCTGTTCTCTTTGCCCTTCCTTCTCCCTCCCTCTGTTCCCTCAGTCTTTCTTCACAGCTGTTTTGAGTCGGCGCGGCCTCTTAAATTACCCCATGCGAGACCTTTTACAGTGGGGTGCGTCAAGTAGGCCATGATGCCGAAACATCTGCACAGGAGGGGGAGTGGGGAGTGGGGAGGGGGGGAGGGGGAAGAGGGGGGAGGGGGGAGGAGGGGGGAGGAGGGGGGAGGAGGGGGGAGGGGGGAGCGGAAAAGAAAAAAAATGAAACAAAAACATCCAAATCCCTAAATGTCAAAGGTCGGTTTATTATTTTAACAAGCCCTTTTTAATGTGCTCTCGGAGTGCCGATCTGCATTGCCCACAAAGTGCCTTTTTAAACAAAGGTACCAGAAAGAAAAAAAACACCTTTTAGTTTATTCTGTGTTATGAGGGAGGTTTATGTGCACAAGTGGATTCAAAAGGAAATTAAGTTTGACTATGGGGGAAAATATGACATGACAAGGAGCCCAGGGATCCAGAAATTTCAATCCTAAAAACTTCTGATCTATTTCTGAGAGGAAACTGAATTTCTTGTCCAAGTGGGACTAGGCTGCTGTTCTTCTTTAGTCTGTACAAGCCAGACAAAGCTGTTTCAATTTTATTTGTCTTTCTTTAGGCGGCCAGCGTCCAATATCCTCAGCAAAGTTTGTATTTATTTTTTACCTTGTTATCATGCTGGCAGGAATTAATTTGATTTTGACTGTGGAGGGTCAAAGCGTGACTGAGTGAACCATAGTGGACTTAAACAACGCTGCATGAAATGGAGAGGAGGATACAGGAAACAAGGAAAGAATAGGAGGGCACAGTTTCAAGTAGAAACTGCAGCAACTGAAATTACATTTCGTAAACGCAAAATGTTGTCTACCTCTCAAGACATAGGCAGTCTTACCTCAACCAGATGACTTCCGCACAACCCTAGTGCCCCTATTTTTTTTTTACAATTGCCAGGAGCACTTCCCAATGGAGACTTTGGCCCTCAACAAGAAGTGCCACTCTGTTAGAAACCTAGGTATGACTCAGAGGGCCTAATGGGCTGTAGTTAGTCCTAATACGCTTCCTCTACTTAAAGCACAGACGGACAGGGAGGAAATGGAGCTCAGCTTCAATATTGAATTGGTCCTCTCCGTGTTGTATGCGCACACAGGGCTGCCAGGGTCCGAGTCAAGGTGCAACAATGCTTAGCTGTAGTGATTAGGTGTTGCTGGTTGATGTATACTGGCAGTACTGCAAAGGCTGTGTTTGTGCGTGGTTGTGTGTGCACTTGCACAGGACGCTGTGCATGAAAGAAAAATGGAGACACGGTGAGGAGAGAGAGAGAGAGAGAGAGAGAGAGAGAGAGAGAGAGAGAGAGAGAGAGAGAGAGAGAGAGAGAGAGAGAGAGAGAGAGAGAGAGAGAGAGAGAGAGAGAGAGAGAGAGAGAGAGAGAGAGAGAGAGAGAGAGAGAGAGAGAGAGAGAGAGAGAGAGAGAGAGAGAGAGAGAGAGAGAGAGAGAGAGAGAGAGAGAGAGAGAGAGAGAGAGTTTTCATACCCTTAGAACTTTCCAGAACGAGAAGACGGCATAATCTCCCGTTTTAGATGCAGGTTTGTCTTTATAAACAGTTATAGCAGCCATCAGATGGTAACTGGCAAAATCATAAACAAGCCTGCCTTTGTCTAGATGTGAGGGACGCTGGCAGGGAAGGCGGGAGAGGTGGCGGCTGGTTGTCAGTCTATCACATATCTATCTATCCTACATTCTCTCTGCCTCTCTCCCTTTGCCCTCTTCATTTTCCATCTCATTCCACATTTTGTCTATGCACGTACTTCCTTCAGCCTCCTTTCTTCTGTACCTCCGTCAGCTGTCAGTCTCTGTCCTTATTTCTCTTTCATTCTCCTCCTGTCGCTGACATTCCTCCTCCATCCTCCTCACTTTCTGTCACTTCAGTCTTTCAACATTTTTGCTGGGCTTGCTCTTTCTCTTTCCACCACTTAATCCCCCTAGTTGTCCCCAAATACACACACACACTATTCTTACACACGCTCACTTCTGTGTCCTACGGATGTCTAGACGTGCCTGTACAACCATCCTGGAGACACGAAACGCAGAGGACACGCACATGCACATGCACGTTCACCCTCATACAAATGCACATTCACCCTCACTACCAGTAGGCCTACCCCAGCTAGCTTTTCCTGGAATAACAAGTTTCAGATGTGTTATCAGACAGACACCACAATCAACCGATATAAAATAGATAAAAATAGACATCCACCCAGTGAAACTGTTAGGAGCCGTTATCCCATCACTTGCCCATATTCTTGCTTCACTATGTTTTCATGGCGTTGCGTGGCTGAGGACGGCCCATGTGCAGCAGAGACCGCTGCTCTATACTGCTCCATACAGAAGCTATTCTGTGGGCTGGGAATGTTATCAATGCCCGTCTGTGGTCATGGTGGTTTTCCACTTGTGTGTGAACGCATTGTGTGTTGTGTAATTGCCGGTATTAAAGAACATTACAAGTCTGTGATGTTGATGAGGTTGTAGCAGCAACTGTGCACAATGTTACCCTTGGCAATCTGGGCTGGTCTTCATAGAACAGATTCCCCCCAAATTCCCCCACTTGAATCTTGATAACATATTGTTGCATCGTTGTTCACTTGCTCACAAACATAATATGTTGGATTTGAAACAAATGGGGAAACGGGTGCATGAACCTATTATTGATAACATTTCCAATGCACATGGCCTTTCACACTCACTCATATATCAATTGGAAATTGCTTTATGAAGAGCACAAAAAAAGATTATAAACCTGCAGCAGGAATTGTATACTTTAACCATGAACAATTACCAAGAGTCCACTTTACTCCCTGAACTGCATCTATATCTGCCCCCCAAAGGTGACCATCGAGGTTGTGAATGACCCCCAGACAGAGGTGGAGATGGATTTGGCCAAGGAGGGACGTAACGACTGGTCCCTTTCCGAGGAGGAGTGGCTGGGTCACAAGAAGTTGTTCTGGCCGCTGTTCTGGGAGTACCCTGACCAGGCCGGGAGCGGGCCGGGCCGGGCCAGCCTGGAAGAGCCCACCGAGGACTATAACTACGACACCGAGGATCCAGTGCTGAGTGGGGTCGGGGGAGGATGGGGAAATCGCTGGAACAAGGGATGGGATTCCTCCAAGGAGAACTATGGTGAGCCGTCACGTTGGAGATGGTGCTGTTATGTTGATGTTACCCTTTAGCTGAGGCCTGGGTTGAAAGACTGAGGTGAGATGAGAGATGAAAGATGAGAAGTACAATTAATTGAATCCGATGCTAAACATAGACAACAAACAGTCCCTCTCGGTTTCTCTCTCGCGCTAAAAACGGACATGTCGTATGCTGTTGAGAGGGAGACAAAGTAGAACGTGTTGCTGGCTTCTGGTGATGAATGCTAGCGCTTCTCGGAGGCGTCCCTTGCTCTGAAAGATGAACGGAAGCGTGGCCGTTTCTCAAGACAATAGCTCTATTCAGTTTCACAGAGAATGCACTGCAGCCTTTATCTTGGATAATGGAGAGATTGTGTTTGTTTGGTGTCCCTTATCAAGGAGGTGTGTGTGTGTGTGTGTGTGTGTGTGTGTGTGTGTGTGTGTGTGAATGCACGGGGGGACATAAGGTCTTAAGGTCAGGGCATGTCCTCAGTCTATGTCGGAAGATGTGTTTTGCTAGAGGCTTCCCCTTTTGTCGGGTTACGAGGTACGTTCCCCACACAAACACACACGCATTCTCTCTCTGTTCCCTAACATAGTTTAGGATGGAGGTGTGTTCTCAAGGTCTGCTACATAAACACGAAACTCACACACACAAACAACCTGCGTGAAAGGCAGTTCCTACAGACTTATCTCTGATTCCAGCTGTACACATGCAGGGAAGAAGAGGGAGTTGGCTTGTGAATGTTGTGTTTCACAGTCGCTCCTTATGTGAAAGTGATTGAGATCAGGAAAATAACAATTTGAAACAGAAACAAAACAGAAACAAGACTTGTCTCGTACAGATTAGCCACCCGGGTGGCTATACAGAAAATAGAGGGGAGATAAGATTATTTTAATGAAATATTGTCAATGTTTGCCATCAATTGTCTTACGTGGATCTTTTAAAAAACAATTTTGGTCAAAAATTGACCAAATTTGACCTATTTTGAAGAGAGCAAGCCTGAAAGAATCAAAAACATGGTTCAAACAATGTCTTTGATTCACATCTGATGGTTGTAATTTCCAACTAAATGCTGAACTCCCACAGAGGAAATCCTTTCTAAATCTCTCTCATTAAGCTGTCCTGAAATAGCATTTTCATGCTGTGTTCGTTTACTCTGAATCGTAGTTCTCTTGGTGTTGTTCAAGAACAGTTACCAGCAATCCGTTGAACAGCACAAAAAATGTTCTAACCCCACCGACATTACCTCACCTCAATGTGCGACAATAACTGGATAAAGCTGCCTTAGCTTTGTGACTTGTCTTGTGCCAAGAATGTATTATTATCACAACAAAAAAAGGATTTAATTGTATGTGGCTAGAACAGTGAATATGTATTTGGTCATTTCAAAGGGCAAATTGGTTTAGATACAATATAAAATTGCGTATCTAATGGAAATCATTATGGAAATAAATAATGTAATCACGTGCCAGCTCCTTGTGATGCCAGATGGTTAAAAACTGATTGCAGAACAGACTGAAGAGTGGTTTTGGATGAGAGAGCGACAGAGACAGAGACAAGGGAAAAAGATGGAGAGTGTGAAAACAATGATTAAACATGGGTTAGAAAGGGTAGGGGAATGGGTCAAACTTCAAAGACATTTAAGAAGGAGAAACAAGTACAATTGGCCCAGAGAAAGGAGATTACAGGTCAGGGGCTGGATGGGGGGGATGTCAAGATAACGGAAGGTGGAGGGGAGAACAATGAGAGAGAGAGAGAGAGCGAGAGAGAGGCAGAGATATACCTTAGCACTAGTGACGAGTGGCATTTGAAGCCTGCCGTCTGTGTGTGTGTGTACATGTGTTTGTGTCCTATGAAGCTGACACTGAGCCTTTTGTAGCTGCCTGACTTCAACATAAAGGCCTTCCAGGCCTCCAGGCAAGGAGCAGGCACTTGGGAGTCAGCATGTCTGTAGAGGCTTATAGCAGGGATGCACTCTGTAGCAGGGATGCACTCTGTAGCAGGGATGCACTCTGTAGCAGGGATGCACTCTGTAGCAGGGATGCACTCTGTAGCAGGGATGCACTCTGTAGCAGGGATGCACTCTGTAGCAGGGATGCACTCTGTAGCAGGGATGCACTCTGTAGCAGTGGTGCACTCTGTAGCAGGGATGCACTCTGTAGCAGGGATGCACTCCATTTCTTACCAGCTTACTTGATTGCTTGCTTACTGAGGACATGGTTTTGATCATTCTGTAGATAACAGTGGAGCAAACACCAACGCATAGCATACCAAAAGCATCACTTAACGATCCATTATTTCTTGTGATACCGGTGAATTTGTCCCTTCTCGGCACATTTCGAGATCCTGCTGTCACACCAATTGGCAATTAGATTGTTTTTGCTGCACTGTATATGCACTACTGTGAGTGAGATGTTATTGTAAGACTAGGTAAGGAATTGAGTCGTTGTCATTGCTCCGTGGTGTAATTTTAGTTCACCATACATTAATTAGCTAGCTGCTGTAATCAAGATGTGATTGTTACACTGTGTTGAAATCATTTAGATGTTATTGTTTCTTTTTGGTTCACCGTCCCTGGTAGCTGAAATGTAGTTACTTTGCAATGTGGCACAGACCTTTCCTTGACTATGACCATGACATGATACTGTAGTAGAACTACGCACTTCTGATCCCTGATCTTCTGCTGAACTTTCCGTATGCATAATTTGTACGTTTCTTTGGATAAAAGTGTCTGTAAAACAATAAAAGTTTCTTGAAGAAAGAGAGGAAAATATACAAACGTTGTTAGAGAGGAGAAAGGAAGAAGGAACAAATGAAGAGAGAGAAGAAGAGAGGGAAGAGGGAAATGCTGGGATAGTGAGAAAAAGAGGAAAGCGGATTGAGTGAGCAAAGGGAGTGAATGAGGAGAAGAGAATGAAGAAAGTTGGTTTTTCAGGGGCTGCCGCTGCAGTAAGCATTCCAGAACCAGGCCCTGGTGAGTGGGGGAGTGCAGCATCCTCACCTTCCCTTTGTTGTTCTCTGCAAGTCATCAGGGGGCGGGGAACTTCTCCTCCCTCACAACAACAGCCCACTGCTCTCTAGTGGCAGGGCATTGCAAACTTGTGGAAACGAAACATGCCCAAAATGCATTCATTACTGGCTAGCGAGATGGCAAGGAGTATTTGACGCTCTCTCCCTCTCTTTGTTCTGCTCACCGCTTTCGCTCTTATTCGTGTTTTGCTTTGAACCCTTCCTCGTGCACTTGCTCGGGGCTCTTCCTACCATTTTTCTACCATTTTGTCCTTGGTCTATCGTGTGCACCTCTCTCATACGCCCCCTTTCCCACAAACTTCCCAAAGGGTAATGTTTTAAACTTGGGAGACTGGAGAGGGTGACAGAGGGACTGAGAAAGATCGAGCTATGGAGAGGAACGGGCTGGATGGAGGGCAAAAACAAACTGTTCATTAACCAGAAAACATTTTAGAGTTTAGCTGTCCTAAGACGTTGTTTGTGTTGGCACTGCTTCTGGCTGCAGGCTGTAGCCACCTTGCCATTTAAATATTTATTCCACCCAAGAGACAGACGCACACAATTTCTTGCATTAACACTCTCACAAACTGGCAGATACAAACACACACACACACACACCCCTGCCTCCCCCTGTTCCCATACACAAACACACCTTGCCAGCTGGCCCTATATCCTGATCATTAGTGAGATTATGCTTTCCCTGTATAATATGCAATATTAATTTAGTCGTGGGTCATTAACTTCCATAATGATTTTCCAGGCAGGGATGTTTTCTTGGGGCCTTTACTAGCAGGTCTACCATCAATTGCAACAGGTAGAGTCTGGGGGCTTATACAGGTCAGGTAAGGAATGCCTGATTCTAGATCAGGTGACAGGTATCACCTGGTCAGTCTGAAAATGAGTTGGCCACCTTCTTCAAGGTCTGTTCTTTTATCATTGGTTGCAGCTGACTGAGAAACAGTCTACTTTTGCTACTTATCTTTCTTACATCAAATACAAATATATGCACAAAAAAAGTCCTATCTATATAAAACCGTCTGTGGCAAAAGAACCCCAAAACACATTCAGGGTTGCAAACATTAACTTACAGACCGGAATAGAGGATTATGGGAGTTAATGTTAAGGCAGCCACATCATACAAGTACCTGGGAGTGGAGGATAGGAAACGACAGGGCCAATGCCATTCTACTTCCTGTAGAGGTTCAGGTACTTTGATGCATGTAGGACTATGCTGCTCTGTGGCGGAGAGTGCTAAACTCTATGCAGTTGTGTGCTGGCGAAGGAAAATCACAGCAGAGGGTACTCCAGGCTTGAGAAGCTAATTTGAATAGGGTACTAGTGATGTTTCTAGTTGAGACAGGTTTCAGAATAACAATTCCCGTTTTAGAAAGGTTGACAACCAGCTTTAACTGTTACCCAGCAAAGGAAACCTTCACTCCCAACTGAACCCTCCTTAAATCTTTAGAAGCAAAATGTTCCCACTCAAGCAAGGCCCTAAACATCCAACAGAAAGCTACTTTTGAAGTTCAAAACTAATTTGCAGTACTGTTTTTATTACATAACACACAGACCACCTGGGTGAGGAATTTGCTAGGGCTCACTTCAAAGACATGCCAGACAGCTAACATACCTCTTTTGCTTTATTTCCCCCGTCCTCCCTATGCCTTCCTGCTGCCTCCTACAGAGTACGAGGAGGAGGAGTGGAGCGTCTGGTCACCTTGTAGCGTTACATGTGGCCATGGCAACCAGAAACGCATTCGTTCCTGCGGTTATGCCTGCACAGCGACCGAGTCCAGGACATGTGACTTGGAGCGGTGTCCAGGTAAGAGCATCTGTGTGACATCGTCACTCCTTGGCTGTGTATCCGATGTGTCCTAGTCTGCGGCTATACATTCCAAACTGCATACTTCTAGCAGGCACAGTACCTAGCTTCCCTTACATCATGTATATTGTTGCAGACAGTTACTGTGTGTGCCTGCTGGAGTTATTGCGCACCCTTCCGTTGTGAGAAGAGTAGTAGGTCAGAATAGCCAGAAAAACAAAACAGCCAAGTGAGAATAAGGCTCAGACAACAGTGGGAGCATGGTCTCGCCCCAAGACCTTTTGAGTAGGAAAAATCTCCCCTTGATACAAATGCAAAGTATTAGTCTAAGATACATGTTTGATGCCAACTCCTTCCATATCTTAGCAGTGAATTGAGTCTCAGCCTAACTTTATCACTATAGTACGGCACATTAATTAATATGAAGTCCAAACTTAAGTCCTTTCATACGCATGTCGCACCACGGAATTGTGACTGAGGAACTGGAATCATACAGTAAATGG